>NW_024096548.1:702500-862500 GCF_016545835.1 Crotalus tigris
AACCTAATAGAAAGAGTTCTGGTTTTGGTTCTACCGCTTGCTCTAATATTTCTTCCAACCATACTTTAATTCTGTTCCAAAAATCACGAGCTCGCGTGCATTCCCACCACATATGGTAGTAAGTTCCACTTGTCAAATTACATTTCCAACATTTAGGGGAGACATTGGTACACATTTTAGCCAATCTTGTGGGTGGGAGATGCCATCTATAAAACATTTTGTAAAGGTTCTCTTTGTAAGAGGTGGCCAAAGTAAGCTTCTTGTTTCTTGCCCATAGTTCTTGCCAAATGTGCAGATCAAAATTAAGACCAAAGTCCTTGCTCCAATTCAAGAAGTTGAGATTCTTGAGGCAATGGGCCATCTTTAAGTTCCCCCTTGAGTTTGCACGGACACACATACACATTCACCACACAGAGGACCTTCAAGACTAAAAATGACTCCGAAAGCCTTAGTGGGTCATGCATTGGCTTTATCCGTGCCACAGCTGCCAGCTGTGTATGAAAAAAAAAAAAAAGCAAATATGCTAGCTAATCTTCTAGGGAGACACACTTCCTTCTTCTTTTCTTTCTCTTTTCCTTCTTTCTTTAGCTTGGAATACAAAGAAACATGAAATGACATCTATAAAGCCATGCCATGGTATCAACAAAATGATACCTCTTCTCACTATGTGAGAAGTCAACCACTGGAACAAAATTGAGGGAGGTGTAGGACTACGAGGAGAAAATACTTTTCTGTCCAATGCAGTGTTAACCCTGGAGTTTTCTACCACAAGCTGGATGGCTTTAACAGAGGATTGGAGGAACAGGCTATCAATGGCTACAGATATTGATGTTTATTGAGTCCCTCTTTAATCATGGGCTTTCGGTACTAACTGTGGAAAGAGATAGTGGACAGGCCTATCATTCTCTAGTTCAGCCTGTGAGTTTCTCAAATACAATGTTTGCCTTTTGTGACAGAGAATGCTTGAGTAGATGTTCTTCAGACTACTCCCATCCAACCTTTTCTTTCTTCTTTCCTTCCTGGATTAAACATATATAGGTTAATGGCTCAGTAGCAGCAGATTCTTATATTTTCAACACATTATACACCTTATGGATCCAGGAAGGATCAAAGTGCCAGGTTGGGGACAGATCCTTCTGAGGAATCCGTATCTATATGGTTGGTAAGAGTCAACCCTGATTTAATGACACATAATCAGCCAGTTCCCTTGAGAAGCCTCTAATGCTGGAAAAGATGGAAAGAAAGAGAAGGAGGATCAATAGGAAGACTGATGGACTCAATTACAGGGACAGAGAGTGCACTATCTCAAGCTTTGAAAGATCTTCTCCAGATCATCTGGAGAAGTCCCTTCAGAACTCCAAACAGTGCACTGTGTTAGCCAAGCCAGTTAGCAACCTCATAGGAAGATCTTCTCCAGATCACCTGGAAAAGTTCTACATATGAGGTTGCTACAGTAACTGCCTTGATAATATATAATCAATCAATTATTCAATCAATCAATCAGAGATGGATGAACAGCCCACATCTTATAAATAACCCTAGAAAATAGTTGGGCTGTCAGAAATCTTTTCATCTACAGCTACTCCAGACAGAAAAATCAGGATTAAATTAAATTAAAATCCAGGCCAATTGCCACAAACCTATGATCTACACAAAATGCCCAGTCTGGAAGGGAATATTTTCGGGACAATTTAAAGCAACTTTATTGTCTCTCCTCCGATATACATTTATGTCTGCTGCAACCTAAGAAAAAGAAAGTACAACACATTTTAAACATTAGCCCACTTCCCATAAGTCCATCTGTGATTATGTCACCAGTCGCTGTGTGGCATGGCAAACTATTTTATTATGACAATGATTATCTGTTTTCATTAGAAAATTCACAAACCAGATACATTCTTTCTTGCGATGAGTCTGGCTTCAGCCATTGAGTAAAACTCCTTTAAGCCTGCATGGGAAGGATGTTTAATTCATTAGCTGAAATAATGCAACATTTTGACAGCATCATAAAACTTTTTTCCTCGAACTTTTGCAAACAGGTGGGGTGGGATAAAGATCTACTTCTTCCTTAAGGGTTCTTGAAGGCTGCAGGTTTTCGATGCATAGATGCTTTATCAATCTTTCTTTGCTCTGTCTTCTATTTACACATTTTCTTTTGCTGATTATTTCTCCAGGGTGCTGTTCAGGACAGATCTGTCCAGATCCAGAGGTCTTCAGAGCTTCAGAGCGTGCACACCGCTCTTGAAGACATTTAACTTGGAAACTTGTTGTGCACTTGCTGTGCATTGAAAAACCACATTCAAAAACTTGAACAATCTCTTTCTGTGCCAAAGAAATTAGCACCATGTTTGCTGCATACTCCACTTTGTGATTCTGGGCTGTATGAACATCTGCCATTTGAGAACTAGGTTCATACAACACTATGAACCCACCAGCCATCTGGCCATTCATAACCAAGTATTGAACCTAGCACAGCATAATTAAGCTGAATAAAAATGGTTTAATAACTTGCAATCCAATGGTTTGGATAGGCACCACTTTGGGAGAGTTGCTGTCTTTTTAGGTAAGTCTTTTCAGCCTAATGTAAGAATCCTTGTGCCAAACATCAGAAATTGCAAGTTGTAGGTGTCCAGGATGATCCTTATTATGAAACCATCCCACATTACAAATCATAAAGTTTGTAGAATCATC
The DNA here is from genome assembly GCF_016545835.1 of Crotalus tigris. Taxonomy (NCBI): domain Eukaryota; kingdom Metazoa; phylum Chordata; class Lepidosauria; order Squamata; family Viperidae; genus Crotalus; species Crotalus tigris. The sequence continues at coordinate 705,192 of NW_024096548.1, forward strand.
TGATCTAGCCAACTATTCATGAGAAAATCTGGTACAGTGGAGGAATTCTAAAGGGCATAAGGCAGGGATCTTCAAACTTGGCCCTTTTATGACCTGTGGACTTCAACTCCCAGAATTCCTCAGCCAGACATGCTGGCTGAGGAATTCTGGGAGTTGAAGTCCACAAGTCATAAAAGGGCCAAGTTTGAAGACCCCTGGCATAAGAGCAGTGGTGGGATTCAAATATATGAACAACTAGTTCTCTGCTGCTTCTGGAAGTCCATTCTGGGCCTGGGCAACAAAAAATTAGCCACCGGTTCTGCCAAACTGGTGTGAACTGACTAAATCCCACCACTATATAAGGAGAAGCCTTGAAGGTAGAACCACAATTAAGGCAACTGTCAGATAAGAGAGGACAATTCAAGAAAGTAACCTGAGAAAGTATCTCAAATGTTCACATGAAGATAGACTGAGTTTGAGGGAAGCACATTCTGACTTGTAAAATGTTGTTACTACAGCTATTACAATAAAGGTAGTTCTGACCTCTCTGGTGATGGGCTGACAGGGACTCATCTGACCAACTATGTACCAACCTCAAAGAGCTGAGTCTTGAAAACAGAACTCTTTCATTGAGAAGGATGGAGAAGATAAGACTGCTTCTATATGTACAACTTTCTAAACCAGGGTTCTTCAAACTTGGCCCTTTTATGACTTGTGGACTTCAACTCCCAGAATTCCTCAGCCAGCGTGCCTGGCTGAGGAATTCTGGAAGTTGAAGTCCACAAGCCATAAAAGGGCCAAGTTTGAAGAACCCTGCTCTAAACCTTCTGGATTCTACAAAGGGGGCAGATGAAATAATGAAGACCCTGCAATATGTTTTAGTTCAGCGGTTCTCAACCTATGGGTCGCGACCCCATTTGGGGTCGATCGACCATTTCATGGGGGTCGCCAAGCAAGGCTGTCCGCCATTTTTTTTCCCTTTTCCAGCGGGTGCCTTACCTCCCTTGGGCTGGGCCACTGGTGGCCCAGCCGGTGGTCGGCCTGCTCCGTCTCTGCCGCTTGCCAGCTATGCCTCGGCCGGTGCAGGGGGCGGCACCATGCATGCGTGGTGCTCCCAGGCAGGGAAAGTCCTCGACTTATGACCGGTTGGGTAGTCCTCGACTTACAACTGGTTTAGTCCTCAACTTACGACCAGTTTAGTCCTCGACTTACGACTGATTGGGGTCGTGGCATTAAAAAGTTTGAGAACCACTGTTTTAGTTTGAAAGAAACTTGCTTTGGAAAAGAGATAGCTGGCCCTTCACATCTCCCCATCAGCATGCCAACAGGTGAGCGAGGACTCCTACGTCCATGCATCTCAGAAGACCTTCAACTATTGCCATCATTTTTGTTTGGTGTGAGTCCAGATGCTAGTACTGAGGGGTGTGACATAAAACAAGAAGGGGGGGGGAGTGGATTGGATGAAGCCTGATGGATTTCTGCACTGGATGAAATGCCAGACACAGCTGTTCCTGTGCAACGCTTAGCAGAGAGAAAGGAAGCTGACCAGCTGTTTTTCATTTCCTCTGTTGCTGTGTGGCCAGCTCTTTGTTGTACAGAAGGGAGAGGAGAGATGCTCTCTTGCTGAATTATGGAATCCAATTCCAGCGTGGGAATATAATGAGCAAAGGAGGACTGTGAGTCCCTTGCTGGTTCAAGGGAGGGATGGGGATATACAGGCTGGGGAAGCAGGTTATTATGGCTGAGATGCCAGGTAATGTATCTTTGATTAGCAACCTCAGGTGAGAGTTATATCTTTGGACATCCTTCCCTATATGAACATGTCTCTAGATGTGATGGGCTGTAATTTTCAGTTTTCTTGGGCAGCTTGGCCAACAGACATGGGTGGAAAGAATTTCAGCCAAGAATGGCAGTGACATTAAGAATGGCATACATTGGCTTTTTTCTGTTTATGTTCCCGAGAAGTGCCCTTGCTAAACAAGCTACTGTCAGGAACTAGGCAGAGTTTCATATGGAGGTCCACTCTGGTTATTAGAACATAGAACAATAATAAGGTTGGAAAGAATCTTGGAAGTAGTAATAGTAGTAATAGTAGTAAAGTTGGAAGGGACCTTGGAGGTCATCTAGTCCAACCCCCTGCTCGGGCAGGAAACCCTACACCATTTCGGACAAATGGCTGTCCAGTCGCTTCTTAAAAACTTCCAGTGTTGGAGCATTTACTGCTTCTGGAGGCAAGCTGTTCCACTGATTAATTGTTCTCACTGTCAGGAAGTTTCTCCTTAGTTCTAGGTTGCTTCTCTCCTTGATTAGTTTCCACCCGTTGCTTCTTGTCCTGCCTTCAGGTGCTTTGGAAAATAGCTTAATTCCAATGGCCTGATCAAGGCAAGAGACCTGATACCATCCCAGTCAAATGGTTATCAATCTTCTCTTGAAAACCTCCTATGGTGATTCTCAATCATCCAGGTCATGGTTGTCTTGAAGGTGCTTTTCCAAAACTTTCTTGGGTGTTTTTTTTTTCCTTCGGAAACATTTCACTCTTCATCCAAGAATTGAAGAAGCACCTTCAGGATGGTTCTAAGTTACAAGTTGGATTTCTCTTTAATGATCTTCCTTGGACAATAAGTTGCTCCCTTCTTCTCCGTGACAGCCCTTCAAGTACTGGAAGACTGCTATCATGTCACTCTAATTCTCCTCTTCATTAGATATTTTTATTAGCATATGGAAAAGTTTGAGCCTTGGACCTTCTGTAGGCAAAAGATACAGCCTATCGCTCAGCCACAAATAATGGCAGAAAATTTCCTAGGAACAAAACTCAAGAGGAACCCAGGCAGAAGAGTTGGGTTGATAACCTAACCAGTGTTTTGTATGTATATCAGAGTCAGGTTGATGGCTAAACTGGGAGATTGTGAGTTCTAGTCCAGTCTTAGGTGCAATGCCAGCTGGGCTACCTTAGGCCAGCCATTTTCTCTCAATCCTAGGAAGGAGGCAATAGAAAACCATCTTTGAAAAACCTTGCCAAGAGAACTGTGGGAAAGGAATAGGAAACTCACTTTAGCTACCTCATATAAGGAAAATCTTTACAAGATGTTCTACCTGTAAGGTTAGCCAAAATGGGTTCAAACATTTCACCCCTATGCTGGAAATGTAAAACAGCAATAGGATCATACTACCATATGTGGTGGGAATGCCCAAAGACTCGTGAGTATTGGAACAGGACACGAAACTGGTTGAGGGATATATTAACACTGGACTTAGAGTTAAAACCTGAACTCTTCTTGTTGGGAATAACGACAGAAAAATATGACAAGGGAACAATCTACCTGCTGCTACACACCCTGACTGCAGCTAGGCTTGCTTTAGCGCAAAAATGGAAGAGCAAGAAATTCCCACAGAGGAAGAGTTAATACATAAAATATTAGCATATGTGGAAATGGACAGGCTCACAATGATATTAAAAGACAAATGTGGATCAGTTTATTATGAAACCTGGGATAAATTTTACCGCTGGAGGAATTCGAAGAGGACAGTAGGGATAAAAGACGAATGTTAAGATAGAAATATATGTTATTTTAGAGCAAGTATTGTATATAAAACTTAGATATATATGTAGAGATGAAGAATTGATTGTAAAAAGTGGAATAATCTGATAGGAATGTATATACTGGAATGTCAAGTCAAATCCAATGTTTGTTTGTTTTTAATTGTATTATAAATAAAATTTGTAAAAAAAAAAAAAAAAGAAAGAAAAGAAAAACCTTGCCAAGAAAACAGTTTGGACTTTTCCATGTAGTTGACCTGAAGTTCAGACTGACTTGAATTCATCCACATACAAAAAGACATATTATGAGAGAGAAAGAGAGATAGAGATAGATAGAGAGATAGATAAAGAGATATATATATATATATTATAGAGCAGTGGTTCTCAACCTGTGGGTCGGGACCCCATTTGGGGTTGAACGACCATTTCACGGGAGTCGCCAAACAATGCAGTCTGCCATTTTTTCCCCCTTTTCCTTAGCTGTGCTACTCCCTTTTATTCTATTGGCTTTTGAAAGCCAATAAAATAGACTCTCTTGAATAGAGTCTAATTCTATTGGCTTTCAAAAGCCAATAGGAATTGTCCAGGCTGTCTCTGCCCTGCTGAGCCCGCCAAAAGTCCCATTCTGCAAATGGTGCTGCACCAGTTGAGTAGTCCTCGACTTACAACCGGTTGAGTAGTCCTTGACTTACGACCGGTTGGGGGTCACGGCATTAAAAAGGTTGAGAACCACTGTTATAGAGAGGCAGAGATAGAGATGATAAAGCTAGAGATGATATAGCGCAGGGGTGTCAAACTTGCCACGTCAAACTTGTGACATGTCGCAACGTATTGTGACTTTTTTCTGCTTGCCAGAGCTGGGGTGGGCGCGGCTTCCACATGAGGGATCCAGCCCACCTGCTGGCAGTTTGACACCCCTGATATAGAGGTTTATGCTGTTTAGGTATCTTTATATCTAAACCAAACTATACGTATTCCAATTTATTCCATACGATGTGATATACACACGCATGAATCGAAAAGTTGTGTACATTAGGTAGCATGGCAGATCATGGTAGCTTTCTCCCCTCCCCAGATGGGTAGAGGGAAGATCTTTCCTAATGCCAACCTTCTGAACGTCTTTGTCACTCTCTTTCCACGTTGCTTTCATTTTTAATGTGCACCAGTCTGCCCACAGTAAAAAAATAACAATAAAGGTTATCTTATCTTGTCTCTCAACTACCGGTTTTTTTTCCAAACCAAGGCGAAACATTTTGTAGAGGGCCAAGAGTTTCACAAGCCAGACCATTGGCATGGCAGCCTTGGGAACAATGTTCGAAATTACAGTTACGATTACACAGACCCTGGGGGTGGGGTGGGGGCAATAAAGGATGTGTGCAGCTGTCACACTTTGGAAAAAATTGGGGGAGCTGCGGATGTGAAACCCAAGACCACTTGCATAAGAGGCCTCCATGGGTGCCGAACGTTGCTTGGATTCGTCCGGGAGGCAGCTGCGTAAAATGCTGGGTGGGCAAACTGGGGAGCGGGGGGGGGGGCAGAAGAGGATCTTCTGATGGTCTCCTGGAACTCGGGCGCTGGGGGAATTAACAGCTGGAGGCCTCGAAGGCCCCCAGTGGGTTTTCTTCTTAATTTGCGCAATCTATCTTTAGAGAACTGCCTGTTCATTTCTGAGAAGGGGTATCAGCTCTGGTGCAGGGGCTGGCAAACCACTTCCTGCAAGCGTTAACTGAACTGGGAGGGCATGGCCCCCTCCAAATACCCTATTATTTCACTCTCTCACACACCCACATACGCTTGCACACACACACAAACACACACACACACACACACACACACACACACAGAGTAGCTTGTTGGCACCATAAGAATATACTGGGCCAGAGTTCAAATTAGAGAAACTAATTATAATAATCAGTGTTAAAAACATGAAGGCCATATTCATTGACTTGCTAAGCAGGGCTTTTTGTGTGTTTGTTTGTGTGTGTATGTGTCTCTCTGTGTGTGTGTGTGTGTCTGAGAGAGCGAGAGAGAGAGAAAGAGAGAGAGAGAGAGAGAGACAGAGAGAGAGAGAGAGAGAGAGAGACAGAGAGAGAGAGAGAGAAATGATCAGGGCTAGTGTCTTAGGCCTATTCCGAGGAATATGCAATATAAAAAAGACGTTGAGAGACTGGAAAGAGTGCAGAGAAGAGCAACAAGGATGATTATGGGGTTGGAGGCTAAAACATTCAAAAAACAGTTACACGAATTGGGTATGACTAGTCTAGTGAAAAAAAGGACTAGGGGAGACAGGACAGCATTGTTCCAGTACTTGAGGGACACCTAGAAAGATGAGGGGGTCAAATTATTTTCCAAAGCACCAAATGGCAAGACGAGAAACAATGGAGGGAAACTAACCAAAGAGAAAAGCAGCCTAGAACCTAAGGAGAAATTTCCTAACGGTGAGAGCAATCAACCAATGGAACAGCTTGCCTGCAAACATTATGGGCGCTCCATCACTGGAGACTTTCAAAAGAGACTGGACAACCATTTATCCGAAATCGTGTAGGGTCTGCTACTCAAGCATGGGATTGGACTAGAAGACCTTCAAAGTCTCTTTCAACTCTATTATTCTGTGTTCTGTATTCTATATATTCGAGGTCTGGGTTCACACAAAGCATTAAACCATCATTTTTCAAACTCTGGGACACAAACATGTGAATTTGAGGATTCAAACAACTTCAGAAGTTCCACTAGAAGAGAATACATGCTGCTCAGAGTTGAATTGTGTGGATTATGGTGATTGGACATATTGACTGTCGATTTAGGTGCAGATATCTCTTTGCTTCTTGGATTTAGCTTGAATAATCTGGTTTTGACTTTTGTTTTCCTTTTCTTTTTCAGATTGTCTTAGAGATGTAGGCTTGATGGTGATCCCAAATGGGTAGTCAAAGTACCCAGCCATCTACTATCCAACACAGAACATAATATCCTCCAGAAAGGCCCCAACTATAACACTGATGAAGCTGATCAGTTGATAAGCAGGGATGAACACCAGACAAACAATCTAGCAGAAAACAATATTCTAATCAAGGAACTCCTGAGGAGAAAACCTCACTCCCACCCAACAATGGCTACTGTATGTAAACACTGAACAAGCTTTACATTCACTAACACTGATGATATTACCCAGTTGGGTAATGAAATATCTGCAAGCAAGTAGCCAAGTTCAAAAAGCTCCAAGAGGTCCACAATTTAAATTTTTTTTTCAAGTTGATCAGACGCATGAGAGCACAATGGAAACACTGACAACATGCAGGCCCATTTTACATGGCCCACAATGAGTTTTGAGAATCTAACTACTATCTCTGTCCAAACTACCCACCAATCACAACAAAACTATGAAGGGAGGATGATTTCCTACCAGCTGGTGAATGCAGTAGCTGCTTTTAGCATTTTCATTCATTAATTTACATTTCTAGCCTTACAAAAAGTGATAAGAGATAAGCTAAAGGCCCACTGTTAACAGTTCAGATAAAAAAAACCCTCTGTCAAGAAAATATGATGAAATACAACTGAAAGGATAAGATAACAATTTACTGAAGCATGTATGAACTTCTGTAGTACTTGAGCCATATTCAAAAGAGACATGGGATAGCTTTGCATACAACACCTTATTAATTGGCATGATTTATTTGTCACCATGCATGGTGATGACCACACACTGAAGATTTTAAACAGAATAAAAGAGTTGGAAGGGAGCTTGGAGATCTTCTAGTCCAAGCCCCTGCCCAAGCTGGGGACCCTATGCCATTCCAGAGCTAGGAAATCCAAGACACTAGATGCTGAAGCAGATGGAAATATGAGAATGCCTTGCATTGAGTCAAAGCATGGCTTCTTCTAGGATAACTTGGTTGATATCAACTAGAAAGAGTACAGAGAAGAGCAACAAAGATGATAAGAGGTCTGGAGGCTAAAATATATAAGGAACGGTTGCTGGAATTGGGTATGTCTAGTTTAACAAAGAGAAGGACGAGGGGGGACATGATAGCAGTGTTCCAATATGTCAGAGGCTGCCACAAAGAAGAGAGAGTCCAGCTATTTTCCAAAGCGCCTGAAGGCAGGACAAGAAGCAACGGATGGAAACTCACCAAGGAGAGAAGCAACCTAGAACTAAGGAGAAACTTCCTGACAGTGAGAACAATTAACCAATGGAACAACCTGCCTCCAGAAGCCATGAATGCTCCAACACTGGAAGTTTTTAAGAAGAGACTGGACAACCATTTGTCTGAAATAGTATAGGATTTCCTGCCTGAGCAGGGGGTTGGACTAGATGACTTCCAAGGACCTTTCCAACTTTACTACTACTACTACTACTACTACTACTACTACTACTGTTATGAATCATCGCACAGTCAGCCAGATGTTCAGACTGGATTTGGCATTTTGTCTACCTATCGAGTCCTTACCCAGGACCTGGGATAGGCAGATGTGGATGTTTGATGGTATTACAGATATCGTCGCAGGATGGAATTTGTCAATGCCAATGGTGTTCAAATGGTGCTCCAGTTGTTTTGGGATTGCACCCAAGGAGCCTATGACTATTGGTACTACCCTTGCTTGCTTTTGCCACAGTCTTTCTATTTCTATTTGTAGGTCTTTGTATTTTGTTATCTTTTCCAGTTCTTTCTCGTCTATTCTGCTGTCTCCAGGCACTGCCACATCCACTATCCAGACTTTTTTGTCTTTCTTATCGACAATTGTATTATTATTATTATTATTATTGTTATTGTTATTATTATTATCATCTACAGAATTCATGCATGCATTAATAAGCTTCAGAAGATACGATGGGCAAAGTAAGGATATGAGTGGAGAATGGTGACCTTTCCCATGTAAATGCACAGTCCTTCTCGCTAGCATGCCCACTAATAAGGAATGGTAGGAGATGACCAGGCTGAGCCTGAGAGAGGGTTCAAACACGTCATCTGCTTGGAGTCCCTTTGTGCCTGCAAGAGATCTAAGTCCAGCCCTCTTTTAATTCCACTGACTCTTAGCTACCGCCAATTTGCCTTGACCGTTAATAGTTCAGATTCTTGTAGAGAACTAACATGGAATAAACTCGTATTCATTTGAATAGCCTTGGTTCCTGGTTTCTTGCACCTGACAGGTGGGAACTATAGTTCATGGAATCTAGGTTCCTTATCCCAGCAGTAGAGCCCATTTCTGTCCAAAGAAGGACTTTGCTCCTAATCTCCATAATCTCCATAAGCTTCTCTGAAGCTTATCAACCAATTTACCAACCAGGCCTCTATCCACAGGAATAGAGAATTTTTCACCTGCTTTCAAGGCAACTTTTAGCCAATTATCTTAAGCCAATTATCTCAATTTATGACCCACACAAGCAGCACCCTTTTGTGGACATCAGTGTCAGGAACTAACAGGATTTTGACTGAATACCAAAGGAGATCTCTCTATTCTAGACCAAATTAAAGCTTAGCTTCAGTTTGTTTTGCCAAAGCTAATTTCCCCACTGGAGGACTTCCTGGACTTTGGCCCCTACAACTCTCCTCTATTTAAGCCTGGAATAATGGGATTGGTACATCTGGAGGACAACAAGTTAGGGAAGACCATCCAAAGGGATCAGCTTGCCCATCTTGGGGTGGGTTGTTTTGCTTGATGGCCTTCTTTGTTTACTCCCACTAGGCCAGTCAGATGGAGGAACTGTTTGAACGAGTACACCGCAAGCTTCCCACCCAACAGCTATCTGTGGCCCCAGAGCAAACAAACACTGAATTTCAGAGAAAGACACTTGGATAAGATCCCCTGGTGTGAAGGAGACACAAACATTGCTGGCTGGAGAGGAGCCCTCATTCCCCTTATCTGCCTTGTCCACTGAAGACAAATCAGCTTGCCTTTGTTGATGAAGGAACGAAGGAACTCCTTTCTTTAATCTTCCCAAAGCAGATTATATCAGCTCCACTTGAGTTTCTTCTTGTGCAGGCTTAGAAATACTTTTTCCCTTATGTCAAGGAAAGATCCCTTTATTTCTAAGACCGCCGGTTTTCTGAATGGGTGCAAGGAGAGTTCACCAAACAAGGCTTCCTTATTTATTTATTTATTTTTTGGGGGAAACAACACACTGGAATTGAGGACTATCCTGGAGTAAAAGCTAGAGAACCTAAATAAGCCTGAAAATATAGGGAAAGATTACTTCCGAGCAGGTTGTCCTAGGTTTAATGTTGTGAATTACTGTGTTATTATTGGGGCTGTGGGAAACATGGAATCTTATACAATCACTCGCTCAAGGTTTTATATAGGAAGTCAATGCTGAGCATAGAAATTGCAAGAAGAAGCAGGAGAAGTATTAAAAAGCAAAGGGATGGAGGGAAATATGAATGAATGAATGAACGAATAAACAAACATATATATTTTCCACCTATTTTAGTTTTTGTTCCAGTTGAGAATGAGAACCAGACTGACAATATTAGTGATTGAAATCAGGAGTGCCATGCTTTTTGTAATGTAACAACTACATTCTTAGCTGCTGGTATTACCATTCATCAATTTCATGCAATCAATATGTTTACTAAGAGTCTCTTCTTACACATCTTCAACACTTTGGTTAGGATCTCCAATATTTATGGATTTGGGATGTATTTTTGGAGTTTTGAATCCAATCTGTAGATTCTGTCCCAAAATGGCTTCCAGTTGTGGGGACTTTCCAGATGAGAGTATGGTTTCCATGGGCAATATGACAGAACTTATTGATCTACTGACCCTCTCTTTCCTGATGTTCTTTGATACTCCTGTTTACTTTGATGCTTCTTCTGGAACAAAAGCACATTTTTGAAGAAGAGCTAGCCTTCCTTTTCATTTCTTTGGAGATATATGTGGGCACAATGGCTTACTGAATAGCTGCAGCTCTGAGAGTTCAAGCATCAGCTGAGTTCATTGCTCGTTTGCTATCCTCAAAAAGGAATAATCAATGACCCCAGTGGTAAAAATAAAATAAAGTCCACCTCTCTAATCACTGGAGAGAGGATTCCAACCTAAATGGAATGAGGTCCCATTGGAGGTTTGCAGTGAGGTCCCATTGGATCTTCTCAGCACCCCAAAGATGCTTTTTTACGAGGCAACTGGCTTTCTTGTTTTTCTTTGAAGACGTTTCGCTTCTCATCCAAGAAGCTTCTTCAGCTCTTCACCCCTATGAAATAGGTCACACTGCGTGATCTTTATAGATTTATTTACCCACTCACCTATCTTGTCTTTTAACAATAATTTCAGTAGCAGCATTCACCAAAACTGGTCAAGAATGTATGAATGTAGTTCAACTTTCTTCAGCTCGTGGACTACAAAGCCAATGACTGCCACAAAGAAAAGGGGATCAACCGATCTTCCAAAGCACCTGAATGCAAAACAAGAAGCAATGGAGAACTAATCAAGGAGATAACCAACCTACAACTAAGTAGAAATTTCCTGACGGTGAGAACATTTAATCAGTGGAACAGCTTGCCTTCAAGGATGCTCCAACACTGGAGGTTTTTAAGAAGAGATTGGACATTTATTGTCTGAAATGGTATAGGGTTTTCTGCTTGTGCAGGAGGTTGGACTAGAAGACCTCCAAGGTCCCTTCCAACTCTGTTATTCTGAAATCTTCTGCAGCAAATGGGTGCTGTCTGAGAAATTGAACATCAGCTGGAATCGAGATAAGTGGCTGTTGTACCGATACACACACATATGGACATCGCTGCAATCTGCTCCTCTTCTAGGAATCATTAACAAAAAAGACTCAGAGAAAGTCCTGTGGTTTCCAACAGAAAGAAACAAGTTCCTTCCAATCAGCCAGCACACCTTGTCCATTGTGGTAAGAATTACTGTAATAGGCTTATCCAAGACATTCAGTAACCACATATTTACACATAGCAGTTTTGTGAATGAAAAATTACAAAGAGCTTTTGAATAGTAATTTTTCAAAGTCATCCTTGGGATGATGTTTTCCTTGCTGATGTGTACAATTTTTTTATGGGAAGTTCTCTAGGTATTGAGACAGACAAGCAGAAAAAGAAGGAAAAATCTTAATAAAAGATTTGCTAATGTTACATGTTGCAATGTTATCGAATAATATTATGAATCCTAGCTAGAACTTAGCTGTTCTATCTCTTTTTAGTTTCTGGTCTCCCAAAGAACCATTAAGGACAAAGAGAAGTTCTACCACCTTTTTATGCTTTTCCTCTAGACCAGGGGTGGGCAACCTTGACTCTTTTATGACTCGTGGACTTCAACTCCCAGAATTCCTGAGCCAGCCATGCTGAGGGGAAAGGGAGAGTTTCCAAGCTAAGCCATGCTTGCTCAGGAATTCTGGGAGTTGAAGTCCACGAGTCATAAAAGAGAGCCAGGGTTGCCTACCCCTGATCTAGTCAGAGCTGAAGAAGCTTCTTGGATGAGAATTGAAAGGTCTTCAAAGAAAAATAAGCATGTCCAGCTGCCTCTTGAAAAAGAATCTTTGGAATAACCCAGGAGGGCCAATCAGAGCAGAAACTGAACAACTTAGCACAAGAAGAAGTAATAAATTCATTTAATTATTCTGAGTTCTCTTATCCTCTGTTTCTACTGAACTGTTGGTGTGGACACCAAATAATTAAGACTTTGGCATTGTTTCAGCATTTACCCATGGGGAGTACAAACCATGGCTGCAAGAACATGCAAGTCATGCTCCAATGTGTGATGTCTGTGAATTTCTGGGGATTCACTAGACAGGAGTCTCCAATTTTGGCAACTATAAGACTTGTGGACTTCAACTCCCAGATTCCCCAGCCCCAGCATGGCCGGCTGAGGAATTCTGGGAGTTGAAGTCCACAAGTCTTAAAGTTGCCAAAGTAGGAGATTCCTGCACTTGGCCTTGACATGTTGAATATGAACCAAGTGAGACATTCATTTTTATAAAGGGTATGCAGTAATCATTGGCTGACCAGGTTAGCATTTGTCCAAGCAAAATGATAGAAATGGTGATTGATGATGATGATGACGATAAATTAGCATATAGAAGAAGAAGATGGGGAACCTTCATGGATTTTGCAAAGTTTCTTTTTTTAGAACTGGACAGTCTCTCAAATAAATGAATGGGTTGATTGGTTATGTACCATCAATTTGATCTTAGAATAACAGAATTGGAAGGGACATTGGAGGTCTTCTAGTCCAAGGAGAAGACCCTACACCATTTCAGACAGCATAGATTTTCTCCATGTCAGTTAGTCCCTCAACTTTCTAGTCTTCCAACAATGCACTACTCCACCCACTTTGCTTGTCATCCTCTTCTTTTTTCTTCCACTTTTCCTAGCAACAGACCCTTCTCCAGACTCCTTATGTGTGTCCGAGCTACGATAAATTGAGTGCATAAATTAAATCCTACCTCACCAACCTCATACAATGCTTTGAATTTGTCAACAGACTCATGGATGGAGGGAACCCTAATCCTATCCTTCTCAACATTTTATACTTGGATTTTTGAAAAGCTGTTGATGAAGTTCTTCCTCCTTAATACTCTTGAATAAATTCGACAACCCTGGCTAAGTGGTCATGTCTTTTTATAGATTGCTGGCTTGTTGTTGTTTTTTTTTTTTAAAAAAAGCAAGCAAGCAAGCAAAGAATTGGTGAAGTGAGAAGTAGAATCCCTCAGGGATATAATTGTCCATAAATAGTCTTCAAGGCATAAGCAGTGACTTGGCCAAGTTTGCATATGATGCTAAACTATTCTGGTTGATTAAAAAATAAAAAGACTCCAGGAGGAATTTTTAAACTGAGTGAAATGTCAATCAAACGGCATCTGCAACTCTATTCCATTTTTTATACTCTAGGGCAGTGGTTCTCAACCTTTCTAATGCCGCGACCCCATAATACAGTTCCCCATGTTGTGGTGACCCCCAACCACTTATACATCACCGGGTGCCAGGGGCGTGGCCAAAGAAAAGGGGGGAAAAATGGCAGACAGCCTTGCTTGGCGTCCCCCGTGAAATGGTTGTTCGACCCCAAATGGGGTCCCGACCCACAGGTTGAGAACCATTGCTCTAGGGGGTTAAAAAAATGTTTTCTCCTGTGCGTGGCTGTCTGTTAACTAACCTGAAAAAAAGAGAAGGATGGAATGGATAATTCAGTGATAACCATTGAAATGAAAGCAAATTCCCTCCCAGGGTTCATCAGAAAGGGATTAGAAAGAAAAATGTCAACATAGTCGCAACTTTATGAGGTATCCGTTTTCTGGAATACTTTGTGGAAAGTTCTGACCCCCCACATTTGAAAAAAAATAAAAATAGACTGGACAATTGCATAGGAGAGGCCAAGCAAAATATTCAGGGAGTTTGAACATCTTTCCTACAAGATAAAGTTAGAACCCTAACTGTGAGAATGGGTGACTGAAGGACGATATAGGTAGTCCTCAACTTATAACCATTCCTTTAGTGACCGAATTTACAGTGGCAGTGAAAAAAATTGACTTATGATTGTTTTTCACACTTAAGACCATTACAGCGTCCCTATGGTCATGTGATCAAAATTTGACTGCTTGGCAACTGGCATGTACTTATGACGGTTGCAACCCCTGGGTCATGTGACCCTGTTCCTGATTTTCTGACCTGCAAAGTCAATGGGGAAGTCAGATTCAGAACTGAACAGAATAACAGAGTTGGAAAGGAGCTTTGGAGGTCTTGTAGTTAATTCACATAGCGACTCTGCTACTAACTTAACAACCGCAGTGATTCACTTAACAACTGTGGAAAGAAAGGTCGTAAAATTAGGCAAAACTCACTTAACAATTGTCTCGCTTAGCAATGGAAAATTTGGGCTCCGCTGTGGTCATATATTGAAAACTACAGATAGTCCTCGATTTAAGACCACAATTGAGCCCCAAATTTCTGTTGTTAAATGAGACATTTGTTAAGTGAGTTTTGCCCCATTTTATGATCCTTCTTGCCACATTTATTAAGTGAATGACTGCAGTGGATAAGTTAGTAATCTGGCTGTTAAGTGAATCTGGCTTCCCCATTGACTTTGCTTGTCAGAATGTTGCAAAAGGTGATCACATGTTGCAAAAGGTGATCACATGACCTTGGGACACCGGTCATAAGAATGAACCAGTTACCAAGCTTCTGAATTTTGATCACGTGACCATAGGGATGCTTCAAAAGTTGCAACTGTGAAAAACGGTCATAAGTCAATGTTTTCAGTGCCATTGTAACTTTGAATGGCCACTAAATTAACTGTTGTAAGTTGAGAAAAGAGGAGGAGGAGAAGGAGGAGGAGGAGGAGAAGGAGAAGAAGATGAAGAAGAAGAGGAGGAGGAGGAAGAGGAAGAGGAGGAGGAGAAGGAAAAGAAGAAGAAGAAGAAGAAGAAGAAGAAGAAGAAGAAGAAGAAGAAGAAGAAGAAGAAGAAGAAGAAGAAGAAGAAGAAGAAGAAAGAAGAAGAAGAAGATGGTGGAGGAGGAGGAGGAGGAGAAGAAGAGGAGGAGGAGGAGGAGGAGGAGGAGAAGAGGAGGAGGAGGAGAAGAAGAAGAAGAGGAGGAGGAGGAGAAGAAGAAGAAGAGGAGGAGGAGGAGAAGAAGAAGAAGAGGAGGAGGAGGAGGGTGAGGAGGAGAAGGAGAAGGAGAAGAAGAAGAAGAGGAGGAGGAGGAGGAGGAGAAGAAGGAGAAGGAGAAGAAGAAGAAGAAGAAGAAGAAGAAGAAGAAGAAGAAGAAGAAGAAGAAGAAGAAGAAGAAGAAGAAGAAGAAGAAGAAGAAGAAGAAGAAGAAGAAGAAGAAGAAGAAGAAGACGACTCTACAACTATATCCATTAAGCCATCACAAATGAAACTCAGGGGATTTTACTTCTCCCATCTTGTCTGTAGAATTTTATCTCGTAAATGAAATTAACCCTTACCGATAAACCTCTCTTTTTGACTGCAGAAGCCAGATTTTAATTAGAATTGTGCCAGCAGAAAAAGAGACCCAACGAAAAGGTAGAAACCCTGCTGCCCACTGCTTTATTACACGGTCTGCCATTTGGCTGGGCTTAAAGGGACATTTCTTTGTTGATTCTTACATTCCTCCTTCCTTGTTTTAAAGCTTCTGTTCCCTCACTTGGCGGTCTCCAACCTTTGAGGCTGGAGTCATGTCTAACGGGTGTGGGGGATGTGGGGCTTCCTTCTCATGTCATTTGATAAGGCAGGTTTGAGTTTCACAGCTGGTTTGAACAATCCAATATGCTTTGGGGATTTTCCTGTCTGGAGTGTTTTTTACTTTAAAGCTGGTCATTTCACCACCAGTCCCTAAACGATCTTTGGCAATGTCTTTGTTTGAGCATAAGAAGCATGCAATGAACATGCAATATATCCCAGCTGCACTCTGCACATGTTTAAAGCCACATGGGCCAGGGAAGACCCATCTGTAAGGTCCTTATAGAGATGCAATGTAATCACCGCCCTATTAGATCAAAACCTTTGAAAGCGAATCTCTCCAGAATACAGTATTTAACGATTGAAAAGCAACCTTGAGGTTGCCGTCCTAAATGAAGCACGACCAATGAGGAAGTTATAGAGACAGCTTAGTCCTTCCCTTCCCTAGTGTTTTTCTTCTCAAAAACACCTCCAAGTTGTTTTCGGATCATTAGGAGAAATCATGTTGGGGTACAGATAGTCCTGGACTTACAAACCTTCATTAGGGGACTGGAGGCTAAAACATACAAGGAACGGTTGCTGGAATTGGGTATGTCTAGTTTAACAAAGAGAGGGACGAGGGGGGACAGGATAGCAGTGTACCAATATCTCAGGGGCTGCCCCAAAGAAGAGGGAGTCAAGCTATTCTCCAAAGCGCCTGAAGGCAGGACAAGAAGCAACAGATGGAAACTAAGCAAGGAGAGAAGCAACCTAGAACTAAGGAGAAACTTCCTGACAGTTAGAACAATTAACCAGTGGAACAACCTGCCTCCAGAAGCAGTGAATGCTCCAACACTGGAAGTTTTTAAGAAGAGACTGGACAGCCATTTGTCTGAAATGGTATAGGGTGTCCTGCCTGAGCAGGGAGTTGGATTAGATGATCTCTAAGGTCCCTTCCAACTCTATTATTATTATTATTGTTGTTGTTGTTGTTGTTATTTAGTGACCATTCAAAATGACAATGTCACTGAAAAAAAAACGATTAATGACCATTTTTCATACTTACCACTGTTGAAGCATTGCTACGGTCACGTGATCAAAAATTGGATAGCAATAACACTTAGACTTGTATATTGCTTCCTAGTGCTATACAGCCAACTCTAAGTGGTTTACAATGTTAGCCTATGGCCCCCAACAATCTGGGTCCTCATTTAACCAACCTTGGAAGGATGGAAGGCTGAGTCAACTTTGAGCAGGACAGAATCGAACTCCTGGAGTGAGCAGTGAGTTAGCTTGCAGTACTACACTCTAACCACTGCACCACACGGCTCAGTGCTTGGCAACTGGTTCATATTTATGATGGTCGCAATGTCCTGGGATCATGTGGTCCCCTTTTGTGACCCGACTGCATCCAGTTTTGGTCACTACAATGTAAAAAAGATGTTGAGACTCTAGAAAGAGTCTGGAGAAGAGCAACAAAGATGATCAGGGGACTGGAGGCTAAAACATATGAGGAACGGCTGCTGGAATTGGGTATGTCTAGTTTAACGAAGAGAAGGACGAGGGGGGACATGACAGCAGTGTTCTAATATCTTAGGGGCTGCCACAAAGAAGAGGGAGTCAAGCTATTCTCCAAAGCACCTGAGGGCAGGACACAAAGCAACGGATGGAAACTAATCAAGGAGAGAAGCAACCTAGAACTAAGGAGAAATTTCCTGACAGTTAGAACAATTAACCAGTGGAACAACCCGCCTCCAGAAGCTGTGAATGCTCCAACTCTGGAAGTTTTTAAGAAGAGACTGGATAACCGTTTGTCTGAAATGTTATAGGGTTTCCTGCCTGAGCAGGGGGTTGGACTCGATGACCTCCAAGGTCCCTTCCAGCTTTATTATTATTATTATTATTATTGTTGTTGTTGTTGTTGTTGTTGTTGTCAATGGGGAAGCCAGATTCACTTCGCAACCGCATTACTAACTGTAGTGATTCATTTAAAAACTGTCTCATAGTTAAATGAAAGAAGTCACAAATGGAAGGTCATAAATTGGGGCAATATTCACGACTGACTCGCTTGCCAACAGAAAATTTGGGGTCAGTTGTGGTCGTAAGTTGAGGACGATCTGTATTTTATCTTTCTTTTCCTGCCAAGTCCAAAGTATATAGCAAAACTTTGCTGGGATGGGAAGAATTATGAAAGGGAATAAAAACCTACCATTACTTCTTGCCATTTTTTTTTCAAGATAAGCTTTTGAAGCCAGAAAGTAATTTAAAGGAGAATATTTGTACTTCAGGGTTGAAATGAAAGCTCCTTGGTGCTCTCTGAGCTTCGTTGTTTTCTTGCAGATGTTTGTTTCAGTGCTCAAACCAGGTAACGTCATCAGTGCTAGAACAACGTAAGAAAACAACCAAGCTCAGAGAGCACCAAGGACCCCTCAGAAACTAATTTATCTATAAAAGAAAGGTGCAGAATCATTCCCTAATTGTGTCTCACCTTCTCTGGGTACCCTTTCTTAAAAGTTTGCCGAGGCCACTGTTTGCAATTCTATTTAGCACTTGGGCAAAAAATTCTGCCGAAGAGGAATAGCGGATGTTTTGCATTGCTTTTCTTCCGTGGCTGTTGAAAGAAAAAAAATGGCATCTCCCCCTACTTTTTCACATGACTGGAAAGGCTGAGCAGCTCCACATATAGGTTACCTTGGCTTCCATAGAACATAGAAAAATAGAGTTGGAAGGGACCTTGGAGGTCTTCAAGTCTAACTCCGTGCTTGAGCAGGAGATCCTATATCAGTGATGGTGAACCTTTTAGAGACCAAGTGCCCAAACTGCAACCAAAACCTACCTACAGTATTTATCGCTGGGTGCCAGGTGGGACGTGGCTGTGATAGTCATGGCAAACTGGGTGGGTGTGGCCAAAGTGGGCATGGTCACCTTGATGTTGCTTGTGGGGAGGGATGCCTGTGGGGGCCAGGCAGGGTTGGGGGAGATCCAGGGGGTCTCTGGCAGGTGGGGTGGTGGGCAGGAGGCTCGTCCTGTGAGGTGAGTTGAGGTGAGGCAGGGGAAGGCAGGGGTACCATTGCCATGGGGCAAGGCAAGGCAGGGGCCAGGGCAGCTGCTGCCTGACACCATCAGCCCCCGCACACAGAGGCCAGCGAGCACATGGGGGCCAACGGTGTCCATCAGCAGCCACAGCCTGCTGGCTCCTTGACCGGTACACTCTGGGGCTCCACAGCCCACCACCAGCAGTTCAGAGAAGCTGCCTTTGAGCTGGACGGGTGGCCTACAGCTGAGGAGGCATTGCAGTGAGTCGTGCCCGGGAAAAGAAGAGCATGTGAGGCCAGGAGGGATGGGACAGGGGGAGGGAAACCAGCCATGCCGGAGTGCATCCGACCACATGGGACCTCAGGCGGCTGGTGGAAGGGGGATGGTTGCCATCTCCGGGGCATGGCATGCGTGCCCACAAAGAGGGCTCTGAGTGCTAATTCTGGCACACGTGCCATAGGTTCGCCACCATGACTTAGACTTATATACCACTTCACAGTGCTTTACAGGCCTCTCTTAAGTGGTTTAAAGAGTCAGCATATTGCCCTTGACAATCTGGGTCCTCATTTTACTGACCCCGGAAAGATGGAATGCTAAGTCAACCTTGAGCTGGTGAGGATCAAACTACTGGCAGTCAGCAGAGTTAGCCTGCAGTACTGTGTTCTAACCACTGGGCCACCACAGGTCTTTAGAAGGATGCCTTCTCTGTCATGGGACCAACCTTGTTGGCTCTTGGGAAGACAATAAAGACCTGGGCAGGAGAGCTTATACCACTTCAGATAAATGGTTGTCCAGTCTCTTTTTGAAAGCCTCCAGTGATGGAGCACCCACAACTTCTGAAGTCGTTCCACTGAATTGTTCTAACAGTCAGGGAATTTCTCCTTGGTTTTGGGTTTCTTCTTTCTTTGCTTAGTTTCCATTCGTTGCTTCTTGTCTTTCCTTTTAGTGCTTTGAAAAACAGGTTGACCCCCCCCCTCTTCTTTGTGGCAGCCCATCAAATATTAGAACACTGCTATCAATCATGTCACCCCTAATCCTTCTTTTCACTAAACTAGACATACCCAATTCCAGTAGCAGTCCCTTTTTTTTCCTGGAGAGCGCCAGTAATGACTCCAAATTAATCACCATGAGTTATCATCCTGATTTCACAGAACTCATTAAGCCCTAACTTTTGGTTTGAAGTGGGCATGTTGACTGAATCCAGCAGCTGTGGTTTGTAATCCATTACAGGGATACTCTAACACAACTGTGAACTCCATCACAGTTATCCAATGCCCAGGGATGAGAAAACTTCTGATTACGCCCCATATGTACGTTTAATTTATGTAAACTGACAACTGCATGATTCCCAAATAGATCAAGTGCTTGGTGGCTAAGATTACATCCAAATATTAAGGAGATTTGTCTCCATCTCTATGAATCTAAAATGCAAACATATCCCAGCCATCGCTTCCTTTCTCCGGAGCTCCCATGATGTTGCCTTCATCAACCTACAAGTCATCTCCAGTTCTTCTCAACTAGCATCCTCTCTTATTCCAATACCATTCAAGTATCACCCTTGGTAGGTGTTCTATCCCAGCCTATAGCTGTCCTTGTTAAAGGCACAAGGACCAAACCCCTGTTGATAAAATAGGCTGGAGACTTTAAAATAAAACAAACCCCTTTTAATATGGGTGACAAACCTGCCAAATAGTCCAAAACACAAACAGCAAAACTCAATCCAAATGAAGGAAATAGTCCACAAGAAACACGATGCAAACAGAAGAGTAGTCACAAGCCAGACGAACAGACCAGGATCCAAAGAAGTACTTTGCAAACGGTTACCTTCAGCAACCAGCACCGCCCACACCTCCTCTTTTTATACAGCAGTCCCAAGGCGTTGCCTCTCAGTTCCTTCTCCTTTTACCCTGGAGTTGCCGTATTGACTGCTGCTGATTTGCTCTCGCTAATTGATGACATGTGCGTGCATCAATTACAATGTCCATCAGGTGTGAGTCCTCTGAGTCTGACTCATTCTCCTCACACAGCTGAGCTTCATCAGGAACACGACTGGAGGGCCCAGGCTCTGCATCAAACCATGAGTCCTGTAATTCATCAGAGCCTTCCTCTGCCCCGATGGCCCTTCAAATGCCTCCTCCATCTCCTCCTCAGATTTCTCAGACTCAGCTGTTGGGAGCACAGGCTGGCACGGAATCACAACAGTAGGCACAATCTGTAAAGCTTTATCACCTTTGGAGAAAAATATCAAGGGACTGCAATTATTCAAAATAAGCAAGAAATGCAGTATTGAGAACAATAAGGGAAGCAGAAAACTTCATACCAGTCTAGTTTTCTGCCTGTTCCATGATGGACAGAGCATTTCAACTTGGGAGCGTATGGAAAGTCCTAACTCCTTTAAGAGTCATTTCTGTTATATAGGTACCTCCTAAGAGAACATAGAATCCTAAGGCTTGAAGGAACCTTTGAGGTCTTTTTTATTTAGGAAATTGATTTGCCACCCATTTCGTATCCAATGACTCTGGGCAGCTTACAGCATAAAAACTTTAAAGCATTAAAAAAAACATTCAAATCAACAATCATAGAACACAGTCTTCTAGTCCCCCTGTTCAAGCAGGAATAGAATAGAACTGGAAGGGACCTTGGAGGTCTTCTATCCAGCCCCCTGCTTAAGCAGGAGAACCTATACCATCTCAGACAGGTGAATGTCCAGTCTGTTCTTAAAAATCTCCAGTGATGGAGTGCCCACGATTTCTGGAGGCAAGCTGTTCCACTGGTTAATTGTCCTCACTGTCAGGAAGTTTCTCCTTAATTTCAGGTTGCTTCTGTCTTTGATCAGTTTCCAACCGTTGTTTCTCGTCCTTCCCTCTGGTGCTTTGGTGAACAACCTGGCCCCCTCTGCCTTGTGGCAGCCCCTCAGATACTGGAACACTGCTATCATGTCTCCCCTATTTCTTCTTTTCTTTGGACTCGCCAAACCCAAGTCCTGCAGCCTTTCTTCCTATGTTTTAGCCTCCAGGCCTTTGATCATCTTAGTTGCTCTTCTCTGAATTTTTTCCAAACTCTTAACAGATTGTTTGTGATAAGGTGACCAAAATTGGCTGCAGTATTTCAAGTGTGATCTTACTAGGGTTTTATAAAGAGGAGATCAACCCTGACTGCTCTTTAGAAGGCCAGATCCTGAAGTTCAAACTCAAGTACTTTGGCCACCTAATGAGAAGGAAGGACTCACTGGAGAAGAGCCTAATGCTGGGAAAGATTGAGGGCAATAGAAAAATGGGACGACAGAGAATGAGGTGGCTGGATGGAGTCACTGAAGCAGTAGGCATGAGCTTAAATGGATTCCAGAAGATGGTAGAAGACAGGAAGGCCTGGAGGAACGTTGTCCATGGGGTCGCGATGGGTCGGACATGACTCGCAACTTACAACAACAACCATTTGTCCATGTGATGGACAAATGGTTGTCTAGTCTCTTCTTGAATACCTCCAGTGATGGAGCACCCACAACTTCAGGAGGCAAACTATTGCATTAATTGTTCCATTAGGAAATTTCTCCTTAGTTCTTGGTTGGATCTCTCTTTAATGATCTTCCACACATTTCTTCTTGTCTTGCCAGCCTTTTCTTTTCCAGGAGGAAAGCAACACTCACATAAAGGCATTCAGGAGGATCTTTTGAAGCAGCCAACCGAGGCTTGCAAAAATGTCATGTTTGGAGAGTGTGGGGCTTCCTTCTGTCTTTTGTGCATTGTGAAACTCCTCATCCGAAAGCTTTGGGCTGCTAAAGAGAAAAACAGAAAGAAATCAGAAACAGCAGGGGTCACTGTTGGTTCAGAAAACTTTTAGATTCAACCA
The DNA here is from genome assembly GCF_016545835.1 of Crotalus tigris. Taxonomy (NCBI): domain Eukaryota; kingdom Metazoa; phylum Chordata; class Lepidosauria; order Squamata; family Viperidae; genus Crotalus; species Crotalus tigris. Next base: position 727,694 of record NW_024096548.1, read on the forward strand.
TGATTTAGTATTTTGTTAAGGTTTGACATTTCGCGCTGGGCAGAGTTTCCAGCAAGAGCACCATCATTTTCAGTTATATATCAGCTTAGGATGGGATCCATTCATCAAGATACTGACAAACACACAAGGTCCCACCCATCCTTTGGTGTCTTCAAGATTAAAAGGGATTGTAGCAGAAGCAAAATGGCAAGAGGAAAAAGGAGTAGTAGCTATAGCCTTGCTGTACCATATTTGGGGGAAAGCCTCATTAGGGCCAGCCAAACCAGCACAAAAACATTCACCAACTCTCATACAGATAACAGAATGACAGAGCTGGAAAGGGTCTTGAAGGTCTTCTAGTCCATCCCCCTGCTCAAGCAGGACACCCTAGACCAGTGGTTCTTAACCTTTTTGAACAAATCGCCCCCTTGAGCCAATGAGGAAGTTGTCATCGCCCCCCTCCCCCAACATAACCTCTCAATCACAACATAGGAAATAATTTTTCAATTTATGCAAACACTTTTTTGGTTTTCTTTAAAATTGTCATCAGGACATATTGATGCAAATAATTTATTTCCAGTCTTTTTCCCATATCTCCCATATTCTGGCCAATGGCGCGCCACTGTATGGGTAGAGGCTGCTGCGCAATGCGCATGAAGATACGCGATGCGTCTTCACATATGTACGGCATTCTGTACTGAAGCTAGCTGGAGGAACATTTGAAAACACAATTCAATCCACTAATAGCGAACGATCTGATGTTTTTGTACGACAGATATGCAGCGATTCGCTGTACGAAAAAGTCTCAAAAGTGTCCCCAAAACTTCTCGCTTCATCGCCCCCATATCGCCCCCTTTTCATTCCTTCGCCCCTGTGTCACCCCTTTTCGTTCCATCACCCCCTGGGTGGCAATATCGCCCAGGTTAAGAACCACTGGCCTATACCAGTGGTGGCGAACCTATGGCATGCGTGCCAGAGGCAGCACTCGGAGCCCTTTCTGTGGGCACACGTGCTGCTGCTGCCAGCAGCTTGCGCAGGTCCATTAGGCTGCCGCTGTCACCCGGGGCAGCAGCCGCACCCAGCACAAAGGAGGCAAAGTGGCTAGCTAGCGAGCTCGAGTAGAGGTGGTAGAGCATGCCCACACCCAGCAAGCCAAAGGCCACCCCGAGCAGGAAAAGCCGGATAACTGAGCGCCATGGCCCCCCAGTCCCAGCTAGGATTGCATGCCTCCCCCATCTATGCTGGGCCTCTTGTCCACCGCCCCACCCACCAGAGACCCTCTGGATCCCCCCCAACCCTGCCCGGCCCCACAGGCATCCCCCCCCATGAGCAGCATTGAGGTGGCCATGCCCACCCCAGCCATGCCCCCCCTGAGGGTACCACAATGCCCTGGCACTTTGAGATAAATAAGTGGGTTTTGGGTTGTGGTTTGGGCACTCGGACTCTGAAAGGTTCACCATTACTGCCCTGTACTATTCCAGACAAATTGCTGTCTAATTTCTACTTAAAATCCTCCAGTAATAGAGCACCCACAACCTCCAGAGGCAAGTCATTCCACTGATTAATAGTTCTCACTGTCAGGAAATTTCTCCTTAGTTCTAAGTTGGATCCCTTTGATAGGTTTCCATGAGTTAATTCTTGTCTTTCCCTTAGGTGCTTTGCAGAATAGGCTCTGCACCTCTCCTTTGTGCCTCTTAAATATTGGAAGACTGCTATCATGTCACCCCTAGTCTTTCTCTTACACTTCTCTTTCTGTTACATTCCCAGTTCCTTCAACTGTTCACCATATATTTCAGCCTCCAGTCTCCTAATCATCTTTGTTGCTCTTCTCTGCTCTCTTTCTAGAATCTCAATTTCTCTTTTGTGCTGTAGTGACTAGAACTGGATGCAGTATTCCAAGTGTGGTCTTACCAGGGCAGCGTGCAACTCAGGTTTTTTAGGCAGCTGCCACACACCGCTGGCTCATACTTAAGTGGTTGTCCACTAAGAGTCCTGGATTCCTCTCACAGTTATCGCCTATTTTATACCTGACAATTTTGTTTTACTTGCCCAAGTGTAAAACTTTCCATGTCACTGAATTGCATTTTGTTGTATAGGGCCCAGTGTACATGTTTGTCAAGATCTGTCTGGATCTTGAGCCTATCTTCTAGATTGTTGGCTATTCCTCCTATCTGCAAATTTGATGAATTCCCCTTCTATCTCCTCATCTAATTCATTTATGAAGATGTTAAAGAGTACTGGGCATAAGACAGAACCTTGTGGTACCCCACTGTGTACTTCCCTCCATGTAGATGTAGTTCCACTGAAGACTACATGTTGAGTGCAGTCCATCAGCCAGTTCTGAGACCATCTGGTGGTGAGGCTGTCAATCCCACATTTTTCTATCCTACCAAGATAGATGGTGGTCAACTTTGTCAAATGCCTTACTGAAGTCCAAGAATACTATGTCCACAGGATTTTGTGGGCCCAGTAATTTAACCACTTTGTCAAAGAATGCAATGAGATTGGTTAGGCCTGATCTATTTTTGACAAACCCATGTTGTCTTCTGGTAACAGCTTTGCTTGCTTCTAGGTGCTTGAAGATCCGTTTGCTTGATTATCTTCAAAATTCTTCATCAGCCAATATTTTACAAATAATGGGACGGCGAGGAAGGAAGGTATTCCAAAACATAGATCAACTATGAAATATACATCTCAAAATCAATTCCAAGGTGAACGATAATGTTGATGGTTAGATGTTTTCACACCATTGTTTTGCTCTACTAGAAGGTTCACCTTGGCCTGATTAATCTCATGCTGTCACCTACTTTTAATTTTTAGTTAATTGATTTCAGATCCTACTCCTGTTTATTAGAAATTGCAGCAAAGTTGATTTTTTTTTTTAACATTGTGGCTTTGTAGAATATCTGGGTGGTCCATTTTCCCACTGATGGGAATTCTTGCCCTGTTTTGCAACAGCTACACTGAAGCTAGTCACTACTTTCTCTCCTCCCTCCCTTCCCCCCACTCCAAAATTCAGCTTCCTGTTCCTGGAGTTTATCTCTTCTTCCATGCATTGTTTTAAATTTATCTCTCTCCCAAGCCACTCACTGTAGCAACACACCCACATGATCACAGCTATTGTGTAAGGTACCTGGTTGCAAAACTGCCAGAAAGTCACCTTCTCAATCCACAGGACTTTTAAAATAACAGAATAATGCAGTTGGAAGGGACCTTGGAGGTCATCTAGTCCAACCCCCTGATCAGGCAGGAAACCCTATACCATTTCAGACAAATGGCTGTCCAGTCTCTTCTTAAAAACTTCCAGTGTTGGAGCATTCACAACTTCTGGAGGCAAGTCGTTCCACTCATTAATTGTTCTAACTGTCAGGAAGTTTCTCCTTAGTTCTGGGTTGCTTCTCTCCTTGATTAGTTTCTATCTGTTGCTTCATGTTCTGCCCTCAGGAGCTTTGGAGAATAGTTGGATCCCCTCTTTATGGCAATCCCTGAGATACTGAATGCCGTATCCAGTTTTGGTCACCACAATACAAACATGATGTTGAGATTTTGGAAAAAATGCAAAGAGCAACTAAGATGATTAAAGGCCTGGAGACAAAAACATATGAAGAACCGTTGCAAGATTTGGGTATTGCCAGTCTAGAGAAAAGAAGGACTAGGGGTGACATGATAACAGTGTTCTAATATTTGAGAGGCTGCCACAAAGAAGAGGGAGAGTCAACTTATTTTCCAACGCACCAGAAGGCAAGACAAGAAACAACAGATGGAAACTAACTAAGGAGAGAAGCAACCTGGAATTGAGGAGAAACTTCCTAACAGTGAGGACAATTAACCAGTGGAACCGCTTGCCTCCAGAAGGTGTGGGTGTTTCATCACTGGAGGCTTTTAAGAAAAGAATGGACAGCCACTTGGCTGAAATGGTCTAGGGTCTCCTGCTTTAGCAGGGGGCTGGACTGGAGGACCTCCAAGATCCCTTCTAGCTCTATTCTGATTGACTTTGGGCATTTGCATCTTTTCCTTCTTAACCCCCGTGCATTTTTGCATTGCTAATGTAAATGAGTTGGAATATAAATACAGGTAGTCCTCGTTTAGTGACTGGGACCAGCAACTCCATCATCATTTAGTGAAGTGGCTGATAAGTGAAAAATCATGTGACAGCAATTGCATTTATGATTTTTACATAGGACAACACATACTAACTGTAATGGCCAACAAGTGACTGAAAGAGAGAGGATAGGAAGGTTGACAATGCGGGCACTGGCTGTAGAATTACTCTGCATCGCTGTTGTAACAGTCCCTAAATGCAGCTGTTGCTAAACGAGGAGTCTCTGTAATCCATTTTTTTTCCCCAATCTATTCTGCAGTCTTAGAGAGACTTTGGTGTATGAAATGTTTAATTCCCAGCTGATGTCTGGGAGTCTGTATTCAATCAGAGCAATCATTTGCTAATAATCATATTAATTGCTATAGCTGCTGTTTTGAAGACTGGAGAAATTGAATTAGCTCTCCTTCAGAAAGACAAGAACTGAACTTTGCAGGACTGACACACTAATTGTGTTCATAGATCACATTCAGACATTTATCATTTATTCAAACGTGTTTCATTCAGTAAGCCAAAACTGGGTAGGTTCACACATAACATTAAACCATAAATGATGGAGAATGGGCAATAGCATCTGGGTTTGCCCAGCTTTGCTAAGCCAAAACTAGACAAACCAGATTGAATTTCACCACAATGTCTGACTTCTGTCTCCGTTTGCTCAAGGATAGACATTTCAGCTGGTGCTTTGGTCTATCAGCTGTTATTCTGGGTGCCCTTCAATGCAGATGTGGAATTTGGAGAAGAGAAGCTTCTCCCTGCAGTTCAATTTGAGGTCACACTTTATGTTCTCCAGATGTGTTGGAATTACACTCACATCTGGAAGGTGCCTGTGTGGGAAAGATGGTTCTATCACTCACTTTCCATTCTGAAGTCACCTTTCTATTTTTTTTACAGGTCTGTTCTCTACCGGTGGAAGATGACGGCATCTGGAATAGAAGTGACAACAACCTTGGAGAGTGTTCTGCTTTGATGAAGGTTCAAGCCAACCATCTTCTCCACGTGACTCCTTTGCTTTTAAAAGTGAAATAACTTGATTGCTTCTTGTTGATCTGTTTCCAGCTTCTCTCAACCATCTGCTACAGAGATGGCTATCAGCAGTGGTGGGATTCAAATCCCTGAACAACTGGTTCTCTGCGTGGATGCCTCCAAGGCCTAGAACGGACTTTCGGAAGTAGCATCCCTGCACGTTTGCCTGCAATACTGCATTTTAACCATTGTGCCACCAGGACTCAGATGATCTATGGCAAGTACCTGGGAAGAAGACTAAGACTTCCTATGCAGAACTGGTCTCAAACCTAGAACACAGAATAATAGGATTGAATAATAGGGTTCAAGTCTTCTAGCAAGTGACTTTATATTATTCTGGACAAATAAATCTCTAGGCTTCTCTTGAAAACCTCCAGTGGTGGAACATCCACAACTTCTGGAGGCAAACTGTTTCACTGATTAATTGTCCTCACTGTCAGGAAATTTCTCCTTAGTTCTAGGTTGCCTCTCTCCTTGATCAGTTTCCACCCATTATTTCTTATCCTGCTCTCAGGTGTTTTGGATAACAAGTCAATTCCCTCTTCTCTGTGACAATCCCTCAAATACTGGGAGACTGCTTTCATATCATCCTTAGGGATGTTTCATGGGGAAGAATCTCTCACTTCTTTGCTTCAATGAGCTCTGTCTTAAAGTCAAGAGATCTCTTGATTAAAGTCAATTTAAATGATTTTGCTTAGGCTGATCTGGAAAGGAGTGCCTTTGGATATGACCCAATAGATTTAAATAGCAATAGCACTTAGACTTACATACCACTACATAGTGCTTTATAGCTTTAGAACCACTATAGCTTTATAACCACGTGGTTTACAATGTCAGCATTATTTGCATATTGCCCCCAACAATCTGCATCCTTATTTTACTGACCTCAGAAGGATAGAAAGCTGAGTCAATCTTGAGCTGGTCAGGATTGAACTCCCGACAGTGGGCAGTCTGAATGCTGCATTCTAACCACTGCACCACCACGGCTCTTAACTGCATTGCTTAAAAGGATGACCCCTTCTCTTCTTTCCTGCTCACTGCAGGACGTCACCAAGGTTGGAGTGTCCAACAGGGATACTGTGAGCCATTCGTTAGAAAGTTCTGGATCCCAACTCACAGTCGTCTCATATGGAAATTGGGCCCCATGTCCGTGAACAACTTAAGCACAAAAAGTTAGTTCTCTTTTTTCCCCTCAAGGGTTCCTTCAAACATGGTGAAATGTTCAGCCTGGTGGCTCCCCACATCCTTTGTCTGCAACATATGTGTGCACAGTAGGGTGACCACACTATTAATTTGCTGTGTTCATACCACACCAGAAATGCAGGTGATGAATGAATTAAGTAAAATGAATTAAGCAGGGCAGTAGCAACTACTTAATTGGGGGAAAGCCAAGGGTTTTGAATATTGATGCATTGCTGATGAAGTTACCAAGTCTGACGAACCTGTATAATTCCATCTTATCATCCTGCTGTGATGAGGAATTGCTAGATGAATAAAGACTTTGGGATATCAAAAACCAGTTTGGTCTAGACCAGTGGTTCTCAACCTTTTTAATGCCGCGACCCCCAACCGGTCGTAAGTCGAGGACTGCTCAACCAGTTGTAAGTCGAGGACTACTCAACTGGTGCAGCACCGTTTGCAGAATGGGACTTTTGGCGGGCTCAGCAGGGCAGAGACAGCCTGGACAATTCCTATTGGCTTTTGAAAGCCAATGGAATTAGACTCTATTCAAGGGAGTCTATTCTATTGGCTTTCAAAAGCCAATAGAATAAAAGGGAGTAGCACAGCTAAGGAAAAGGGGGGGGAAATGGCGGACTGCGTTGTTTGGCGACCCCCGTGAAATGGTCGTTCGACCCCAAATGGGGTCCCGACCCACAGGTTGAGAACCACTGCTCTAGACTCTCGTGGGTAAGGTGCTAGCATAGGTACCAGGAGGCTGTGAGTTCTAGTCCTGTCTTAGACATAAAAGCCAGCTGTGTTACTTTGGGCCAATCCTCAGGAGACTGTGAGTTCTAGTTCTGCCTTAGACAGAGTTCTAGTCCCATTTTAGGCATGAAAGCCAACTGGGTGACTTTGGGCCAATCTTTCTCTCAGCCTAATCCATGTCACAGGAGTGTTGCTATGGGGGAAAGAGGAGAAGAAGGAGTATTAAGAATGTTCACCTCCTTGGGTTATTTATAAACAATAATAAAGGTGAGATAAATATCAGATAAATAAATTCTTTGAAGAAGGCATAGGGATAGCAGGCTTGGTAATCTGCCCTTCCACGAACTAGCTAACTAGGTGATCACGAATCTTTCATAGTTTTAGGGTTGAGTTCATGTTCCTTGCATTTGATTGCAAAGTTTATTTCATTTATGTTCGATATCTGTGGTCCAAGAAAGAAATTTTAAGTTTAATCCACACATGAGCTCATCTGATAAGCATAATTATCTTTCTCTCTCCAGCCATCATTCATGGATTTTGTTCTTTTAATGCTGGAAAGAGAACAAAGTTACTAACACTTTTTTGTCTATGATAAATGAATACTCCAATGCCCTTATCAAAAATGCTAGGTGGACATTGTAGCTAATAGCTAGCCAGAAGCAGCCTGGAAACATCTTAAAGCAGTATTTCACAACCTTAGCAACTCTAAGTTATGTGGACTTCAACTCCCAGAATTCCCTAGCCAGCTTGCCAAGTTGTCATAGTTCCCAGGCTTGAGAGAAACTGCCTTACAGGAAGAGGTGCATCATTTCTCATGAGCACACATCAACCTGCTTTGCACATTGCCCTAAGCCAGGGATAGACAACCTGGGCTCTTTTATGACTCATGGACTTCAACTCCCAGAATTCCTGAGCCAGCCATGCTGAGGGGAAAGGGAGAGTTTCCAAGCTGAGCCATGCTGGCTCAGGAATTCTGGGAGTTGAAGTCCACGAGTCATAAAAGAGCCAAGATTGCCTACCCCTGCCCTAAGCCATGATTTTTTTTTCTAGTACTTTTATTTAAAATTACAATTTTAAAAAAAACCGAGTACAAACTCAAAAAATCAAGAGAAAGCGCAGAAAAGAAAAAAAATAAGCGTATAGTAAAGAAAAAAATGTATAAAATGTATAAAATGAGTAACTTCTCTCATCATCGCAAGTATAAACAATTTTAGTAATTTATCACCTTCTGTTAAAATGCCACAAATCAATTCTTTCCTCCATATTCCATCTCTTCTCTTAAATTCCTCATCAGCAAAAATCCATTACGGTTTAGTACACTTGATCCAATAGACCAGTGTTTCCCAAACTTGACAATTTTAAGGCATGTGGACTTCAACTCCCAGAATTCCACAGCCAGCAACGCTGGCTGTGGAATTCTGGGAGTTGAAGTCCTCATGCCTTAAAATTGTCAAGTTTGGGAAACACTGCAATAGACCAAATTTTTTATATTTCTTTCTTTTACTTTTAACAATCTTGATCTTTAGGCCCTCTCAAATAATGTCCTACGACTTGACTTCTTTTCATTTTTTTCTCTTAGACCCTTCTCACAAAAATTCTTCAAAGCTTTCACAATTCTCTTTTGTAAATCTAATATAGGAAAGGCTGGATGATGATTTGTTAAATAAAACCTGTTCATCAAGAAATCAAGACCTGAGCATTGCCTGGCTTCACCAAACATGCTGAACTCAATCTAGAACATAAAACATGGAATAATACGGTTGGAAGGGACCTTGGAGGTCATCTAGTCCAACCCCCTGCTCAGGCAGGAAACCCTATACCATTTCGGACAAATGGCTGTCCAGTCTCTTCTTAAAAACTTCCAGTGCTGGAGCATTTACCGCTTCTGGAGGCAGGTTGTTCCACTGGTTAATTGTTCTAACTGTCAGGAAGTTTCTCCTTAGTTCTAGATTGCTTCTCTCCTTGATTAGTTTCCATCCGTTGCTTCTTGTCTTGCCCTCAGGCACTTTGGAGAATAGCTTGACTCCCTCTTCTTTGTGGCAGCCCCTGAGATATTGGAACACTGCTATCATGTCCCCCCTCATCCTATCATTCGAGACACATGACTGTTCAGTCTCTTCTTCAAAACTTCCAGCAATGGAGCACCCATAACTTCTGGAGGTAAGCTGTTCCACTGATATTGTGTGTCCAGTCCTGTCTCATTGTCAGGAAACATTTAGAAAATCTAAACAAAGTTTGGTATATTATGTGAACCCAGATAGAAGAAGTAGAAGGATGCTAGGAGTCTTGATCTATAAGAAGGTATCTGACAACAAGGGTCAGTGGTCCATTACCTCAACATCATCTCTTCTTCACTCGAGTGAGCATGTCTGCAATCATCTTCCACTTGATCATTTGGATGAAGACAGCCAAGTAACAGACTTTGGACTTTCAATATTTGCTTTCTCACTAACAAGAGGCACTTACCATTTTTTTTTCTGACTCTTTCCAACCTTGGCCAATGAGAGAGACACTGCAGATATAGCAGCACGGTGCATCTGTTCTTTCAGTCGGCAGGTCTTGCTTGCCAGGAGAACTGCAAAGACCGAAAAAAACAAGCCACTCCATTTAGTGCAGACACTTCTCTAGTTTTGATTCCCAGTATGTATGCATGGTGGCACAGCAACTTTCCTAGGCGGGTGGGAAAACTTGAAGCTGTTTAGAAATAAAAGCACACCACATGCCATCGCCCGCAGAGCAATAACCTTTTGAATGACAAGCACGTTCTCATCCCTCGCTTTCTTTTTCTCAATGAAAAACCAACTGAGTGAAAATGCTACTCAAACAATGCCGATTCATTTGTGGACAGGGAGAGAATGTGCTGGTACTGATGCAGTGATTGCCTCTAGGATGAGATATATTTTGGTCTGCAGCATTCTCAATAGAATAGAATAGAATAGAATAGAATAGAATAGAATAGAATAGAATAGAATAGAATAAAGCTGGAAGGGACCTTGGAGGTCTTCTAGTCCAGCCCCCTGCTCAAGCAGGAGAACCTATACCATCTCAGACAGGTGAATTTCCAGTCTCCTCTTAAAAATCTCCAGTGATGGAGCATCCACAATTTCTGGGGGTAAGCTGTTACATTGGTTGATTGTCCTCACTGTTAGGAAGTTTCTCCTTAATTCCAGGTTGCTTCTCTCTTTGATCAGTTTCCAACCATTGTTTCTTGTCCTTCCCTCTGGTGCTCTGGTGAATAACCTGCCCCCCTCTGCCTTGTGGCAGCCCCTCAGATACTGGAACACTGCTATCATGTCACCCCTATTTCTTCTTTTCTTTAGACTAGCCAAGTTCTGCAGCCATTCTTCATATGTTTTAGTCTCCAGGCCTTTGATCATCTTAGTTGCTCTTTTCTGAATTTTTTCCAAACTCTCAACATCTTTTTTGTGGTGTTTTCCTTGCAGAGCAGAGATTGCTAACTGCTATTCAACACTCTGCAAATTCCCATCACCTGAGCAGGTGTGAAACCAGCCTCAAAAATTCCACTTTCAGTTATAGTTCCCTCGTTCCCTCGTTCTCTGTCTATTAGCCCTTTGAAGCTATATGACTCAACTGATACTGTTTCCTCCGTCCCTTCTTAGATTATTTTGGGTGGCAGGACGAAGATAGAATGAAACTGTTTGGTGCCCAGAATTGAATCCTCAGTTGTTGACCTGCATCTGAACTCAGCAGGGTCTGACTTCCGAAAACCCATTTGAGACAGAACTTTTTCACTTGAAAGTGAAGTCTTATGACAAGGCTCTCAAACTTGACCCTTTTATGACTTGTGGACTTCAACTCCCAGAATCCCTCAACCAGGCACACTGGCTGAGGAATTCTGGGAGCTGAAGTCCACAAGTCATAAAAGGGCCAAGTATGAAGACCCTTGTCTTATGGGATCCTCTTATTCTTCTCCTTGCATGAGAGAGTAGGGGAGAGTCCACCCTTGTGATATTGGTTAGATTTTTACCCTGCCTTTCTTATTTTCATAAATAACTCAAAGCAGCCAGCATACCTAATACTTCTTCTTCCTTCTATTTTCTCCACAACCACCCTGTGAGGTGGGCTGGGCTGAGAGAGAGGATTGGCTCAGTCACCCAATCAACTCCCATGTCTAAGGAGAGAGTAGAACTCACAGTCTCCTGGCGATTGGCCTAGAGTCATTTAATCAGCTTTCATGCCTAAGGTGGATCCAGAATTCACAACCTCCTGGTGATGGGCCCAAAGTCACCTAGCCGGCTTTTATTTTTAAGGCAGGACTAGATCTCACAGTCTCCCGGTAATTGGCCTAAAGTCATCTAGCCAGTTTTTATTTTTAAGGCAGAACTAGAACTCACAGTCTCCTGGCAATTGGCCTAAAGTAATCTAGTCAGCTTTCATGCCTAAGGTGGATCTAGAATTCACAACCTCCTGGTGATGGGCCCAAAGCCACCTAGCCGGCTTTTATTTTTAAGACAGAACTAGAACTCATAGTCTCCTGGCGATTGGCCTAAAATCTAGTCAGCTTCATGCCTAAGGTGGATCTAGAATTCACAACCTCCTGGTGATGGGCCCAAAGCCACCTAGCCGGCTTTTATTTTTAAGACAGAACTAGAACTCATAGTCTCCTGGCAATTGGCCTAAAATCTAGTCAGCTTCATGCTTAAAGTGGATTAGAATTCACAACCTCCTGGTGATGGGCCCAAGGTCACCTAGCCGGCTTTTATTTTTAAGGCAGAACTAGAACTCACAGTCTCCTGGCGATTGGCCTAAAGTCATGTAGTCAGCTTTCATGCCTAAGAGGGATCTAGAATTCACAACCTCCTTGTGATTGGTCCAAAGTCATCTAGTCAGCTTTCATGCCTAAGGTGGGACTAGAAGTCACAAGTCTCTTTGCAAAGGCAAGTCCCCTTTACTTTCCAACTTGGAGACTTGCCTAATTCTTCCACTGATCTCCTTTGCTGGAGTGAGGTCAAGATCTTCGTTGCATTAATTGGTGAAGCCCACTTGTGATCAGGCCCTGAAAATGAAGCCAAGCTCACTTAATTGCTGGCTGACTGGATCCAGATCTTCAGGGAAGAACTGGATTGCCCGTATCCATTTCATTCAGGGCTTAGGCCCCCAGACTGCCTGTTACCTTGCTTGTGACCTTTGCTAAGATGGGGAGATGGGGAGGAGCGAGAATTGTTCGCTTCTCCAGGGCCTCTTTTGATTTCATCCATTACTGTCTCCTTCTGTAGAGTTGGATGATGCTGGGGAGATTTTCCTCAACCTCGTGGTGTTTACATTGGAGGGTTTCACCCAGTTTTATCTGATCCCCTTTTCCACTGCTGAGTGAGATCATTCCGAGATTGAAAGAGTCCTATCATCAACACACCGATGACATCCAGAGAGAGCTTTATCTCTCTTTTTCTTCAGAGCCAGGTAAGACAGTGGAAATGCTGAATGAGTCTCATGACATGATAATGGATAGCTGAGCCCTTAAACCAAGATTCAGTCCAGCCACGATAGAGGATTTGTCAGTATAAGGAAAGGGGTTTTTCTAAGGACTTGAGAGATGTATTGGGCTGGAGGTCAACCCTGCAGACTACAATAACTGGGATCACGTGAGAGATATCAGAGAGGCTATTCCCTGCCCTCCCCAAGTTTCCTTTTTGTTTCTGCTGTGTGCAGGAAGTGTATAAAAGATGTTATTGTTGTTATTAATATTGAACTGTTTTTAATAGGACTAGAGGGGATATGATAGCAGTCTTCCAGTATGGGAGGGTTTATCACAGAGGGGGTCAACCTATTCTCCAAAGCACCTGAAGGTAGGACAAGAAGTAACAGATGAAAGATCATTGAAGAAAGATCCAACCTAGAACTTTATTGACAGTAAGAACAATTAATCAGTGGAACAGCTTGCCTTCAGAAGTTGTGGGTGCTCCATCACTGGAGGTTTTCAAGAAGAAACTGACCATTTGTCCAGAATGATATAGGGTCTCCTGCTTGAGCAGGGGTTGGACTAGAAGACCTCCAAGGTTCCTTCTAATCCTGTTATTCTACATTCTATCAGGACCCTATACCTGTGGAGGCGAACCTATGGCACGGGTGCCACAGGTGGAATGCAGAGCCCTCTCTGTGGGCACGCGCGCCATCGCCCCAGTCCTAGGCCTTCAGCCGGGTTTTATAAAACCTTTTCGCTTTAGTCCTCTGCTGCCCTGTGGAAAAAACAAGGTCCAATCAATCAATTTCAACTTCTCGTGGGAAAAAAAAGATCTCGCAAAGTTTGAATTGATTGATTGAACTTTTAGTCCTGCCCAGTCTGCCCTTACCACTGCAGCCACGCCCACCCAATTGGCCACACCCACCCAATTGGCCATGCCCACCTGACACCCAATGATACATAAGTGGGTTTTGGGTTTCAGTTTGGGCACTCGGTCTCTAAAAGATTCGCCATCACTGCTCTATATCATTTCAGACAAATGGTTGTCCAGTCTCTTTTTGAAGGCCTCCAGTGACGGAGCACCCACAACTTCTGAAGGCAAGCCGTTCCGATGATGATGATGATGATGATGATGATGATAATAAAAATAATAACAACAACAACAATAACAACAACAACAATAATAATAATGTTGGAAGGAACCTTGGAGGTCATCTAGTCCAACCCCCTGCTCAGGCAGGAAACCCTACACCATTTCGGACAAATGGCTGTCCAGTCTCTTCTTAAAAACTTCCAGTGTTGGAGCATTCATCACTTCTGGAGGCAGGTTGTTCCACTGGTTAATTGTTCTAACTGTCAGGAAGTTTCTCCTTAGTTCTAGGTTGCTTCTCTCTTTGGTTAATTTCTATCCATTCCTTCTTGTCCTGCCTTCAGGTGCTTTGGAGAATAGCTTGACTCCCTCTTCTTTGTGTTAGCCCCTGAGATATTGGAACACTGCTATCATGTCACCCCCTCGTCCTTCTCTTCATTAAACTAGACATACCCAATTCCAGCAACCGTTCCTTATATGTTTTAGTCTCCAGTCCCCTAATCATCTTTGTTGCTCTTCTCTGTACTGTTTCTATAATCTGAACATTTTTTTACATCGTGGTGACCAAAACTGGATGTATTATTCCAAGTGTGGCCTTTCCAAGGCATTGTAAAGTGGTATTAACACTTCATGTGATCTTGATTCTATCCCTCTGTTAATGCAGCCTAGCACTCTGTTGGCTTTTTTGACAGCTGCAGCACACGGCTGGCTCATATTTAAGTGATTGTCCACTAGGACTCCGAGATCCCTCTCACAGTTACTACTATTGAGCAATTTTTCTAACTTTTAGGAAATTCGTCCTTAGTTCTAGACTGGTTCTCTCCTTGGTTAGTTTGCATTGTTTCTTGTCTTGCCTTTTGGTGTTTTGGAAAATAATTTGACCCCTTTATCTTTGTAAGAGCCCCTCAAATGTTGGAACACTTATCATGTCTCCCTAGTCCTTTGTTTAGACAAGTCACACCCAATTCCTGTAACCGTTCTTCATATGTTTTGGCCTTCAGCCCTCTAATCATTCTTGCTGTTCTCTGAACTCCTTGCAGAGTCTTAATTTTTTTAAAAAAAGTTTAAAATTTTAAAACATGAAAAAGTCCTTCTAAAGAGACTAAGGACAAATTTCTTGACAGCGAGAACCATTAATCACTGGAACAGCTTGCCTTCAGAAGTTGTGGGTTTTTAAGAAGAGATTGGACAACCATTTGTATGGAATGGTATAAGGTTTCCTGCCAAAGCAGGGGTTGGACTAGAAGACCTCCAAAGTCCCTTCCAATTCTGTTATTCTGTTAAGTTGGCCAGTTCAGGTTACATTGGGTAAGCAGGATTGGGTTTTAAAGGACAGCATAGGTGCTTTGAGTCTCTGTAAGGTTTGAGATACACATTTTGACTCTTAATACTCTCAAAATCATCCAAAGTGTAAAAATAACCCATAATTTGGTCCTACCAACTCTGGAGGGAGCATAAAAAGGGTGCAGGCAGGCATCACATGACTTTAACTTTCCATTTTGTTACTTATATCTGGATGTATCGAAGGAAATCAACAGGGAAAACTTCTACATCTGTTGGACAGTTTACCCATCTCAAAATGGAGGGGAATCTGCTAGTCCAGGTGTGTCAAACTCAATTTCATTGAGGGCCGCATCAGCACTGCAGTTGCCCTTGGGGGGCCGGGTGGGTGTGGCCAGGGTGGGTGCGGCCTACTGGGTGGGCATGGATGGACTGGGTGTGGCCTACTGGGTGGGTGTGGCCAGTTCTACATCATTCGCATCAAGGGTGCCTGTGGGGACCTGGGCAGGAGTGGGACAGATCCGAGGGTCTCTGGCAGAAAGGGGTGGGACCAGGGCAAGCGCCAAGGCATGGTCCACTGGAAGAGCCTCACTGTTCCTCTCAGGCCATATGGGGGGGGGGAACTGGATGGTGGTGTGGGCTGCCTGGAGCCCTGGGCAGCAGAGGTCAAATACTCAGTCTGGCCCTCGAGCACCCATAGCACCGAGCCCAGCCCCACTTCCCCAAGATGGTGCCCAGCTGCACTTACTTCCCCCTCAAGGCTGCTGCTGCTGTGCTTGCTCTCCTTAGCCAAGTTGTTCATGATGGGCACCAGGGCAAAGTCAGAGGGAGCCTGAATGCGTTTCAACACAGATGGCCACCACAAAATTGTACATTGGTTCCTGGCCATCACTGTTTCCAGGATGGCTTCGCGGGCCACATGAAACCACTTTACGGGCCGCATACGGCCCCCGGGCCTTGTGTTTGACATGTCTGTGTTAGTCATTCTCAATAAACATTGACTGAGGGGATCTCTGAGATCTGTGAACAAGCCATAAGGGAAATATATATGACTTTGCACTCATCCCTCCTGTAAAGGATCAAGTTCTGGATCTTTAAGGTGACCAACTTTTGTACAATGAAAAGGAGGACACAAATAAATTGAAGAAAAAATATTGTAAATAAAAGAAACATTTTATTTATTGCAACAATAATACAGAATACACTATAATATGATAAATGCATAATAAAAAACATTTGTAACAATAACATTTTATATTGTAATTATGCTTACATGCTGCGCCCCTGCCCGCAGCCGCCCCGCCAGCACTGCTGCCCTGCTGTGTAGAGTGGGCCCCATGGCTCCCAAAGCACCAGCTGTGCCGGCTCCAGCCCCGGGGGGGCAGCCCGCGGTCAATACACCCCACCTGCAGCCGCCCTGCCAGCACCACCGCCCACCCTGCACAGCCCCATGTAGAGCAGGCCCCGCGGCTCCCATAGCATGGGGGCAGCCAGCCACCACTGCCCCTCACACTCCCACCCACAGCAGCCCCGCTGTCCCTTCCTCTTGCTCCCGCAGCCATTATTGCCCTAGCAGGGCCGAAGATCAAGAGGAAGTTACCGTGGCATCGCCGCTCCAGTCTCCTCCAGGTATCTTCGGGACTAACTAGGAGAGGGTGCAACGTTCCTGCCAATTTGCCTTCGCTGCAGACAACTTGCATGTGCAAAGTTTGCCAGCCGGGTGTTTTGGCTTGCTCAGCAGCAATTCCTATTGGCTTTCGAAAGCCAATTGGGGGAGTAGCACAGCTCATGCAAAAGTTGAAAAAAAAAACATCAAAAAAAGGTGCCGGAATGCCGTTCTGAGCGTTCTATGAGGAAAAAAAAAAAAGCCCTGCAGATTAGTCTTCAAATATCGAAAAGGAGGACATGAAGGAGGACACTTTTTGAGGGAGGACAGAACTTACAAAAGGAGGACTGTCCTCCCTAAAGGAGGACGGTTGGTCACCTTAGGATCTTAGATCTCCTACAACACTTTGCGAGAAGTGGCATGGAAAATGGAGCCAGAAAGTAGCTCAGGAGTCTTTCTTCTGGCTTGCTATATAATAGTGTTGTTGTTTTTTTATGTCACCTCTGTTCCTTTCTGCTTCCAAAGAAGTCAGCGGTAAGTAGAAGTGGGGAAATCTTTTACAGGCAGATAAGAGGTCCAGTAGACCTTACGGTTGGACAAGTTTGAAGAAGAAACATACCCCACCTTCCTTCCTCTCAGATTACATACAGGGTGGCCTTTCTTATGATGATGAAAGGCTGACCACTTTTTGTGAATTAACGGTCACTTAAAAAAAAATGAATGAGAGAAGCAGGCAGAAAAGGAAGTTGTGTTCGTGTTTTATGAGTTGCATTTCCTTTCGGCAAATGTTTCGTTTTAGAGGTGCGCTTTTGTGAAAGAGATGCGGGAGAAGACTTTGGTCAGGCCTCAGGGGGACTTCATTCACAAGGGAAGTTGTGAAAGGTGAAGAGAAACTCAGTTCTGGAAGCGTAATTTTGTGCAAAAGGAGGAAAAAAAGAAATAAAGAAAGCCAGAATTAGAAAATGAATAAGAATAAGACAGCACTGAACAGGGGGAGGAGAAAAGGGATAGCTATGGTCTTATTATTCTAAAGTTTCATTTTTTTAAAAAAGAATATTTAATGTTTACATAGAGTGTATACTATACATTTCATACAGACCCTAGAAGATAATTATAAACAGAGCTTTTTTTGTCATAGAACACCCAGAACGGAGTTCTGGCACCTTTTTTGGATGGAACTTTGTAGAGTAGGCAAGGTGAGTTGTATGACGTGTGTGACTTCCGGCACCTTTTTTTTTTTTTTTTTTACAAAAAAACCCACTGATTATAGATATTGTATGTCAGTTAACCTTTAACTATGATTTTGAGAACACTAAATGGAATCATTTAAAAGTATTATTAAATAATAATACTTAAATAGTAATGTTATGCAGGTGGTCCTCAATTTATAACCATTCGTTTAGCAACTATTTGTTTTTGGGATGCTTTCCAACGTGGGAGTTCAGGCACCCTTTTGACAGACTTGTGGCTCTTGGGTCTAGGGCAGACTTTGTGCTTCACTCAGTGTGAAAGCTATTGATCTAACACAGCTTAATTAAACTCTCTGGCACTTTTAATTCCCTGCTGTCCAGATAAGATGCCTTAAAGATTCAGGATTTAGTTAGACAACAAGTTGGGCTTCTTAAATGGACTTCATTCCGAAAGCTGTTGGGACTTGCTGCTTGGTTGGAACCATTCAGAGATGTGGTCTATAAGTAGTCCTTGACTTACAGCCGTTCAAAGTTACAACACCCCTGAAAATGGTGACCTTGCACTTACAACGCACATCCCCATGGTCACATTATCGAATTCAGGTGCTTCACAAATGGCAGGTGTTCCAAGGCCTTGTGGTCACTGTTTGCCACCTTCCCAGCAGCTTCCAACAAGCAAAGTCAATGGGACAAACCAGACTCACTTAACAACCCCATGATTCACTTAACAACTGCAGTGATTTGCTTAACAACCAACAACTGTATATATCATAAAATCAGGTATGAATCACTTAACAAACAGCTTGTTCAGCAGCAGCAATTCTGGTTCCAGTTGTGAGTCAAAGACTACCTGTATTATTGTCCATGAGATTTAAAAACTGGGTACCCCAATCCTTTGCCCCACCCCAAGTTATGAACAATGCAAAGAAAAAGAACTTATACCAGTGGTGGTGAACCTATGGCACGCGTGTCAGAGGTGGCACTCAGAGCCCTTTCTGTAGGCACACGCACTGTCGCCCCAGCCCTGCCTCCCCCCGCAGCCCCTTCACACCAGCAGCCCCCCTGGAGGAGAGTCGCCCCCAGGCACAGTCCACATGGAGCAGCACAGCCAAGGACATGGCAGCCGGGCAGTAGGGACAAGACTTTGCCCTCGTGCCCCATCACGTGCAGATGATGCTGTGGGGCATGGGCAGAGGGTGTGGCCACCATGGTGCTGCAGAGCCGCCTGGGCAATCTGCAGCAGGTCATGGAGGTGGTGGGCGGCCCTGCGGGCGGATGGGGCAGAGCGGGGAGGCGGAGTAGGGCAGCGGGCAGGGGGGCGGGATGGTTTTTGGGCACTCGGTCTCTAAAAGGTTTGCCATCACTGCCTTATACCATCCCATTTGATTGGGATGGTATTGGGTCTCCTGCCCTGAGCAGAGGGTTGCATTAGAAGACCCCTAAGGTCTCTTCCAGCCCCATGATTCTACATTCTATGAAAAACAGCAAATTAGCAGCATACGTAGTTGATCACAGCTCATGATTTCCTAATATTTTCTATTCAGTGGTGGGATTCAGATATGTGAACAACCGGTTCTGTGTGTGGATGCTGCTTCCGGAAGTCCATTCTGGGCCTGGGCCACAAAAAATTAGCTCCCAGTTCTGCCGAAGTGGTGCGAACTGTCTGAATCGCACCTCTGTTTCTGTTCCAATTCTTCCTTTTGCTTTTGAGAACACTTTTCTCTTGGAAAAGGGTATATGAGTGAATGCACTGCATTAGTGTAATGCTTTGAGTTCAGGGTCTTTTAAGAAGGATGAAAACTTTGGGAAACTCAAATGGGTAATACAACATTGAGTAGAATAGAATGTAACATAACATAACATAACATAACATAACATAACATAATGTAACAGAACAGGACAGAACAGAACAGAATATTTTATTTGGTCAAGTGTTATTAGATACCCAAGGAATTCATCTCCAGTGCAGAAGTTCTCAGTATACATGATACCAATAAGTGAAGGTAGTAGAAAAGATGAGAATAATAATAATACAGTGCCATAAATAATAATGATAATAATAATTGTTGTTAGTTGCGAAGTCATGTCTGACCCGTCGCGACCCCACGGACAACGTTCCTCCAGGGCTTCCTGTCCTCTACCATCTTCTGGAGTCCATTTAAGCTCACACCTACTGCTTCAGTGACTCCATCCAGCCATCTCATTCTCTGTCGTCCCGTTCTTCTATTGCCCTCAATCTTTCCCAGCATTAGGCTCTTCTCCAGTGAGTCCTTCCTTCTCATTAGGTGGCCAAAGTATTTGAGTTTCAACTGGCCTTTTAAAGAGCAGTCAGGGTTGATCTCCTCTAGGACTGACCAGTTTGATCGCCTTGCAGTCCAGGGGACTCGCGGGAGTCTTCTCCAGCACCATAGTTCAAAGGCCTCAATTCTTTGGCGCTCATCCTTTCCTCTATTAATAATAATAGAGTGCCACAAAGAATCCTCCTTGGACATATTGCAACTTCTCGCTGAATCTTCCCAGTCAGATGGATACTGTGACAATGCCCATCATCCCCAGACGACCTTGTTGGCCGGGCTAATGGTTATAGATCCATTCCTGCTGAAAGAAAAGTGGATCAGTAACACCACTACAACCAGTTCAAAAGACTGTCCCACTTCCCTTTTTTAGGCTTGACAGATTTACCTCTCTTAACCTCTAGATGGCACTTTCTCCTCGTTTTTGGATTTTCTCCTCTTCAGTAGTTTTTGCTGTTTATCTAGCATTTATTTTTACCTTAAAAGTTACTTGGCTTATAGACCAGACATTGGTAACCCACGATCCTCTAGGGGCTTTGGATTTCAACACCCATCAATCCAAGATAGTGTGGCCAGTAACAAGAATTAATTGGAACGGTAATCCAGAACCTTTGGAGAATATCAGATTGGCTATTCCTGTACAAGGCATTTCTTCTGAGGATGAAAGCGGATGGAGCAATCTGAGGTCAACTACTGGGAACATAGTCTGAGCTCTTTTATGGATCTGATCAGCAGCTCTGCCTAAGCCTGCATTTGTAGCATTATGGATTCATCTATGCAGTAGTCCCCTTCTTTTCCATCTCTTCTCCTGCTAGGAAGCACCAGAAGACAAGAAACAATGGATGGAAACTAATCAAGGAGAGAAACATCCTGGAATTAAGAAGAAACTTCCTAACAGTGAGGATAATTAACCAGTGGAACAGCTTACCCCCAGAAATCGTGGGCGCTCCATCACTGGAAATTTTTAAGAAGAGACTAGACAGTCACCTGTCTGAGATGATATAGGTTCTCCTGCTTGAGCAGGGGGCTGGACTAGAAGACCTCCAAGGTCCCTTCCAGCTTCTATTCTATTCTATTCTATTCTATTCTATTCTATTCTATTCTATTCTATTCTATTCTATTCTATTCTATTCTCAGATATTTATTCATTTATTATTTAAGTTTATACAGCTGTCCTACTCACCGAAGGTGATTCTAGGTCATACTCAACAATAGCTAAAAAGAGAAAATATAAAAACAGCAAATATAAATATATGAAAAAAACACATCATAATAAATAGGCTAAAATCCAGAAATGCAACTCATAGTTGAAGGAAATAGACATGGACCCTTCAATTCCATGGGACCCCCAGCCTGGTCACATAACCAAGTCTTAAGGGATTTTCAGAAAGTCAGAAGGGATGAGGGCAATCTAAAATAAGGAGGAAAGAATGTTCCATAAGAAGGGCGACGCAACAAAGAATACACATCTCCCGGGACCCATGAAATGTAGATCCCTAGTCGATGGTATCAGTAGCATGTCTTCTCCGCAGGATCTGATGTCATAGGCTGATTTAAGTGGGGAGAAGTTGTCCATTTGATAGCCCAGTCCCCATGCCATGAAAGACTTTAAAGGTCAACACCATTACCTAGAATTGAACCTGGAAGCCAACTGGCAACCAATGCAGCTTGTGGAGTAGACGTCTAATATCCCAGGAGAACACCAAATTGCATACGTTGTTGCATTCTGTACTAGCAGAAGCTTCCAGATGCTCTTCAAGGGCAGTCCCATCTAGACCACATTGCAGTAGTCCAATCTGGAGATGATTGGGGCATGAGTAACTGTCATCAGGAACATAGTGCAAGATGAACTTGTGCAAAGGTGCATAACTGGCACCTGCTCCTGATTTATAGGGTGGGTTGTAAAAC
This sequence comes from Crotalus tigris, assembly GCF_016545835.1. Lineage (NCBI taxonomy): Eukaryota > Metazoa > Chordata > Lepidosauria > Squamata > Viperidae > Crotalus > Crotalus tigris. Next base: position 749,515 of record NW_024096548.1, read on the forward strand.
GACCTTGGAAAACTGAATGAATGCAAATTACACGTGAGTTCCCATGTGTACAAAGAAGGCAAACACAGTTGTAGGCTATGTCACCAGAAGAGTAATTCTCAGATTAGAAGGTTCAACGGTCCCCTTTTTATTATGCCTTAGTCAGACCTCACCTTTAACATTGTGTCCAGTTCTGGTCACCATTGTTCAAGAAGGATCTTGAGAATCACATCTACCCATCCCACCAGGGTCTAAAAGAAAGGGCATGTTGCAGCAACCCACCCTTTGAAGCATCATCCCTACAGAGGTCAGATTGGCTCCAATCTTGTTGGCTACAAAAAATGACTGGTGTTCTCTTGCAAATTATGTTTTTTATGGTTTAATAAAAAATGAGGAGGTGATAAGCTACCTGGGAAAGCCAACGGAAATCATCAAAACAATTAAAAAACTAAAGTTAGAATATTTTGGACATGTGATGCAACACCCAGGAAAATACGGCATACTCCATTTAATCCTCCAGGGAAAGACTGAAGGCAAATGAGGTCCAGGCAGAAGAAGAACATTGTGGCTTCAAAATCTAAGGGACTGGTTTGTACAAAACTTCATGCGGCTGCTGATAAAAACAGGATCGCCAACATGATTGCCAACATCTGGTAACGAATATGGCAGAAGAAGAAGAAGAAGAAGAAGAAGGAGAAGGAGAAGGAGAAGAAGAAGAAGAAGAAGAAGAAGAAGAAGAAGAAGAAGAAGAAGAAGAAGAAGAAGAAGAAGAAGAAGAAGAAGAAGAAGAAGAAGAAGAAGAAGAAGAAGAAGAAGAAGAAGAAGAAGAAGAAGAAGAAGAAGAAGAAGAAGAAGAAGAAGAAGAAGAAGAAGAAGAAGGGCTCAATAGTTTGTATTGGTTGTTGCTTTTTATTTTTTGTTTCAGGGTTTTTGGGGGGGAAAGGTTGTGGATTTTCAACTTTGTAAGCCACCCAAAGTCATGAAAGTGAGATGGGCATCTATATAAATGGAACCAACTAGCAACCCAACCAACCAGCCAACTAGAACAGTTACTTAGAAGAACATAAATGGGCTGAGCCTGGAAACCAAATCCTGCAAGAAAGCTTGAAGGTCTAAGTAACATTGAGAGGGACACGATAGCACCTGCAGGAATATCACCTAAGTAAATTCTCTGCGCTCCTAAAGAGATACTTGGAGAGGATTTCTATTAACTGTATTTTTAATGTACTCAACTGTCAAACATGAAATCAAACACAGCCTTTGTCTTGGTTCTATAGGGAGTCCTCGGCTTATGGCCACAACTGAGCCCCAAATTTCTGTGCCTAGGTGATAAAATTGTCAAGTGAGTTTTGCCCCATTTTACAACCTTTCTTGTCCCTGTTGTTAAGCGAATCACTGCAGTTGTTAAGTTAGTAACAAGGTTGTTCAGTGCATCTGGCTTCCCCATTGACTTTGCTTGTTAGAAGGTCCCAAAAGATGATCACGTGACCGTGGGACACAGCAACGGTCATAAAGATGAACCAGTTGCCAAGCATCTGAATCTTGATCACATGACCACGGGGATGCTGCAACGGTCATAAGTGTGAAAAATGGTCATAAGTCACTTTTTAAGTTCCATTGGAACTTCAAATGGCCACTAAATGAATGACTGTAAGTCGAGGATTATCTGTACTTTACTTCTTTTTAGCATAAGTCTGTCTGCACACCACTCAAAAGCATGGTTCGGCCAAAATTATATGCCTCGGTCCTTACAACTGAATCTCCATCTGTCCAATGTAGCCTTGACTTCTCATCTTCATTGTCACTGTGGTGCTAAAGCTGTTGACAGTACAGATCTCTGCCTTATCCTGGCCTCCTTTTGACAGCAGAATTAGCCATCCTGCTCCCCAGTGGGCTTCTTCTGAAACCTTCCCATCACTTGCCATTGGGTTCTGTGTCCAATTAATCACCCACGTCAAAGGATGTGGACTGACCTTCTCAGAGTCACATTTGCTAGCTTGCAGCTATTGATTATAGATAAGTGGATGTCTGCATGGAAAAATGCGTTGGTGGCGGGGAAAAATAAGTTGGTCTAAACCTCTTCCCCTCTTCCTGAAAGCTGGAGATGGTCTTTGTAAACCTTTTCTACCTGATGGGTGGAAAATCTCTCCACTGCACTTTCCCTATCAGTGATCACTTGTGGGTAATTACCAGAACGAGCAGATAGGATACCTTCATTCCTCATTAGAGTTATGCACTGCTTTGAAAGCAATTTGGTGCTGGTATAATCAGAACAGCTCCCTTCGCAAGGAAATTTGGAAACTCAACAGAAATTGAATGGGAATCTCATAAGGCTCAAAATGAATCCTGTGAGAGGATTACTCTGTTGGGATGCTCAAAATCATTTTGGGGGGGTGGGAAGATGGGAAGGTCTATGCAAAAAAGATATTACATTTGGTGAAGCTTTGATAGGATATGTGTCAACAAGATACGTGCATGTCCTTACCCCTGAATTGTATCTGAAGAGGGATGAGAGGGAAGAAAGGAGAGGAGAGAGAGGAGAGTAAAGGAGGGGGGAAGGAAGTAGGAAGGTTGGAGGAGAAGAGGAGAAGAAGTGGGGCGAAATGGGAGGGGAGTGGTGAAGGAAAGAGGAGAGGAGAGGAAGAAGAGGGAAGTAGGGAAGAAAGAGAAGAAAGGGAGAAAGAAGGTGGAGAAGAGGGAAGTGAGAGAGAAGGAGTGTGGATGCAGTGAAAGGGGAAATGGGCGAGCAACACCAAAATTTATGTGTATGTATTTATTTTATTTTAATAAGAGTATCTGATAGATAAGAATGTAAAAAAGAATGTACCTTAATACTTGATAAAATATTATGGTATATTTGTTGACATGTATGGGGGAGAGTTGGAAAAATAAAATAAAAAAATAATAACAAAGATATGTACATGTCCGATTTAAGTTTGTGTATAGATGGAGATGAGGCTATGGAGTAACTAGATGCCCTTGAATGCCCCTTGGGGTGCTTCACTTCTAAGTATTAACCAAACTATCAAGCACATAGGTCAAGCTGGGGTATTTCTCCTTCCCAAAGCATTCCTCCCAGATTCTGCTGACATACATGCAGTCTATTTGAGCCCAGTTCAAATACCATCCAGAGGCTGCCATACAGGGACAAATCACGCACTACAAAGATCATTTGAAGTGGGAGAAACTTCTAATGTAATCTATGGGATTCCCTGCTTGGATTGCCCGTGACTATGTAGATCAGACGGGGAGGAAGCGAACCACCAGATTGTGAGAATACGAATGAGCAGATGAGGAGATCCGAACTCATTGGTATGCTCACACTGCAATGAAGAAGGGTATTCAATTTCACAGCTACTACATTTGTTGGCTGAGTAGGGACAAAAATAGTCAGAGACATCTTTGAAGCCTGGGAAATTGTCAGTCAAAAGGAGTATTGATTTACCTCCGGCTTTTCAGGTACTTAGGAACTCAGTGGCACAAGGCAACAATAATCAAGAGCCAGCCGTCAACAACTTAATTAACAACTAAAAGCTATATCCAACCAGGCACCATATAAATGCAACATACAGAACAGTACATATTCTGGAGAGAGAGACGGTCCCTGATGATGGGCTCTAGCATGAGCTCAAAAGCTTGGAAGAATAAACCTTTGGTCCTGGTGACTGACTCAGACTGTATCCAGTTTAAATACTTTTAGCTTTTAAGATAGATAAGATAACCTTTATTGTCATTTTTTTTTTACTGTGGGCATAATGGCACACATCAAAAATGAAATTTAGTTTTTTATATATATATATATATATATTAGTGTTATATTCTTTCTTTTTTATATATATATATATAACTTTTTAAATTTTTCTTAACTAAGCCTATATTCTGCTCTGGGAAGCTCTGGGGGGGGGAGGGAGTGGGTATTTGGGGGGGGGTAGGGGAAGGGTTGTTTTGTTTTGTTTTGTTTAGTTTCTTGTTTATGCTGTTGTTGTATTGTTATTTTTTTGTTTCTCTGTAAAAATTTATAAAAATTTTTCAATAAAAAAAAATGAAATTTAGTTGCCCGCTCTCCAAGTGAAACACATACATGACACACACCTAAACATACTACGTACAACATATGTATAGACTCACACCCCTATATATACATAACAAATAAATATTAAATACTGTCCATCTTGAATATATAACGGAAGGAGGAAGCTTGTTAAGGTTAATGCTGTATGGAATGAAACTGTAGCTGAATCTGGATGTTCTGCTATGGATACCACAAAGCCCCCTCTCAGAAGGTAACAAGGAAAACAGGTCGTGGAGAGGATTGTGTAGCGTCCCAGATAATCTTACGGACCCTGCTCAAGCAACACCTCTGTGCTATGTCCTAGATGGGAGGGAGGGAACTGCCAATGATCTTTTCGGCCATCCTCACCACTCTCTGCACTGCCTTCCTGTCTAAAGCAGTGATGCTTCCAAACCAGACTGTGATGCTGTATGACAGGATGCTCTCAATCGTCCCCCTGTAGAAAGTGGTCAAGACAGGGGAAGGAAGATGTGCTTTTTTTTTTAACATCAAGGAAAAGATTAGGGAAACAATATGGAACAAAGAAGAAACTACCATTTTGGGGGGGGGGCACACCTTGGCTAATTCCTGACTAAATTGGTTCATGGAGGGGGCACCTTCTTCATCTGTTAAAAATGCAGACACAGACGAAGCCTCATTTCTTGGAATGTCTCTGCTTTTGGGCTAACCTAGTCCCTCACTTAATGTGGGTGTGATCAAGTCTGCTAGGTCAGTCTCAGTGCTTAAAGTCTACCCTAGCAGTATTGGCCCAAGCAGTTAGATTTATTACAGAGAAATTAATACCAATCTCTCATTTCTGGGGAATCTGCTCAGCTGATGTTTTGCTATTTTTCACTTATGTAATACTATTGTGGTTTTGGCTTGTGTTTTGCATTGTACATTTTGTACTTACAACTGTCGGGTTTTTAGATTGAACCATGGCTGGTTTAAGTGTGTTATTTATTTTATGTAAGCTGTGACAAGTCTTTTTTGAATTGTGGCAGGATAGAAATATCTGTAGGAAATAAATAACGTTCAAAGAATGTGCGGTTTGCAGGAGAAACTCCAATAAAACTCATTTGGAAATGCAAAAGAGTGGCAAAGGTTATGATTAGGGTAGAAAGAAAATGCTGCTACTGAACAAATTACATTAGAAAAATGCTTTAGGGACCCTTTTGCTATCTCTCATTATTCTTTGGATTCATGCCTTTTGGTCCGGCTAATTTTTTTTTTTTTTTTGTCCCAGACAATGTTGACTTGGAATCCTTCTCTATTCATTATGACATTTTGCTAAATTAGCTTTCTCTCTCCTTCCCTTCCTCCGAATCCAAATAACATAATTTAAACTGGACATGCTTTTATTTTTATGAAACCAATCAAAGCTCAAATGCATGGAAAATACTTGGGCTCTGATCGCGATCCATAACTATAAAACATCAGAATTGGAAGGGACGTTGAAGATCTTCTAGTCCAACCTTTCTCCAGCAGGAGACCCTATACCAGTTCAGACAAATGGCTTTCCAATCTCTTCTCAAAAGCCTCCAGTGATGGAGCACCAGCAGCTTCTGAAGGTTCCACTGTTTGTTTGTTCTCACTGTCAGGAAATTTCTCCTTAGTTCTAGGTTGGTTCTCTCCTTGATTAGTTTCCATCCATTGCTTCCTGTCTTGCCTTCTGGTGCTTGACTTGACCCTCTCTTCTTTTGCCAGCCCCTCAAATACTGGAACACTGCTGTCATGTCACCGCTAGTCCTTCTTTTCACTAGACTAGACATACCCAATTCCTGCAACCGTTCTTCACAGCCCTCTGTGAAGTGGTTTTAAGTCTCAGCGTCTTGTCTATCTAAGTTTAACAGGATGGGAGGAAGTCTCCCATCTGACGAGCTACTGTGTGAGTCTAGGTCTAATTACCCATCAAAAACTATTATTTAGGTCACCAGTTGAAATGTAGCACACCCAGAAGCAAAGCTGATTTTCTCAGAAAGCAACCACTCTACTGCAGATCCATTATACCTAATTGTTTCCTGACCTGCTTGTGCTTTCATGGAATGAGAAGGAGAGGTATGCAAAGTCTCTAGCAAGAGCGCCAGTGTTAAAAGAGACTGTTGTGGATTAGAAGCCAGGAAAGGCAAATTTAAAACTGAGACCTACTCATTCGGCCTTTGAGATCCCAGGGATGCTGTTGAGGTATTTCCTGTAGAGAAATGACATAATCTCAGAACACTGCGACTGTGATAAATATGAACCAGTTGCCAAGCATGTGAATTTTGATCACAGGACCCTGGGGATGCGACAATGGTCATAAGCACGAAAAACAAGTCACTTTTTTCCCCAGTGCTGTTGTAACTTTGAACAGTCACTAAACAAACTGTTGTAAGCCAAGGACTGCCTGTTTTTCAGAACTCTGCGAAGCATAGAAATGTATAAGGAGGCTCTCCTTGACTAACCACCATCATTTAATGACTGCTTGAAATTACAACAGCACTGAAAGTGACTTAGGACCGTTTTTCACATGACTGTTGCAATATCCCCAAGGTCATATGATCAAAATTCTGACACTAGGCACCTGGCACGTATTTATGACGGTTGAAGTATCCTGGGATCATCTGATCACCATTTGCAAAGCAAGCAACAATCAGTGGGGGAAGCCAGGTTTACTTAACCATCATGTTACTAACTTAATAACTGCAGTGATTACCTTAACAGCTGTGACAAGAAAGGTGGTAAAATGGGGCAAAAATCACTGTTTCACTCAGCAATGGAAACTTTGGGATCCGTTGTGATCATAACTTGAGAACTCCTTCTATATATTTTAAAAAATGACCTCACCTACACTAGAGGTTCTAGAATAGGGGTGGGGAACTACGGCCCTTTTATGACTTGTGGACTTCAACTCCCAGAATTCCTGAGACAACTGGCTCAGGAATTCTGGTAGTTGAAGTCCACAAGTCATTAAAGGGCCATAGTTCCCCACCCCTGTTCTAAAAGAATGAAAAATAGTTGATGGAAAGTCACTTGCCAGAAACGGATCAGATCAGGGAGATCTAGTTTATCCTCCCACCTCACCATGGTTCTCTTTATTGGGAAACATTTGGAGGATGGGGGGAGAAATGAACTTTCCTCCCCCCTAGGGGGCAAGATCCAAAATGGTTGGTGTTATTATATTTCATATTTTGAACTGCTCTAAATTAGGGTGCCAATTTAGTCATTGGAACGAAGACCTGAGTTTTACCACCCTAGTGATAAATGTATTTCCATGAGAATAAGCACCGTTCGTGTAAAAAAAAGGGATAATATAACTTTAAAGCAAAACTAAAATATTCAGAAATGATTTACCCTAACCATGCATACAGTTGGCTGCTTCCCTGCTTCCCCAGGTAGTAAAATGTGTTTTTTTTTAAAAAGAAAAGAAAAAGTGAAGAGTAGAAGCTGTGAGAAGCAAATGTCAAAATGGGTACCGTAAATGCCGGCGTATAAGGCGACCCGGCGTATAAGACGACCCCCGTCTTTATAGCCGGGCCGCATTCCTAGAACGTCGTCTTATACGCCGGAAACTACCAGTATTTCCGGCGTATAAGACGACTCGGCGTATAAGACAACCCCCATCTTTGGCGCCGATTTCAGCGCTCGTGGAAGTCGTCTTATACGCCGGCATTTACGGTACTCTTATAATGGTACTTGCTACTCCAGAGAGTCATTTGGGCCAGTCTTCTAATCCTAAGGCTGTAAGGGACCTTGGATATCCTCTAGTCCATTTCCTTGCCCAAGGCAGAGCCCTCATACCATGTAGGGCTCTGCAACCTTGACAACTTTAAGACTTGTGGACTTCAGCTCCCAGAATTCCTCAGCCGGCATAACCTTGAACCCTTCAAGTATTGGAAGATGGCCTCCTGTCTCCCCTAAGCCTTCTCTTTGTTAAGCTAAATCAGGGGTCTTCAAACTTGGCCCTTTTTTGACTTATGGACTTCAACTCCCAGAATTCCTCAGCCAGGCACGCTGGCTGAGGAATTGTAGGAGCTGAAGTCCTCAAGTCTTAAAGTTGTCAAGGCTGAAGAGCCCTGATCTGGACAAATGGTTGTCCGGTATTTTCTTGAAAATCTTTGGTGATGGAACATCCACAACTCCAGGAGGCAAGTTGTTCCTCTGATTAATTATTCTCACTGTCAGGAAATTTCTCCTTATTTCCAGGTTGGATCTCCCTCTGATGAGTTTCCATCCATTGCTTCTTGTCCTGCCCTCAAGTGCTGTGAAGAGTAAATTGAAACTCTCTCCTTTAAGTCAACCCTTCAAGTATTGGAAGATGGCCTCCTGTCTCCCCTAAGCCTTCTCTTTGTTAGGCTAAACCAGGGGTCTTCAAACTTGACCCTTTTATGACTTGTGGACTTCAGTTCCCAGAATTCCTCAGTCAGACATGCTGGCTGAGGAATTCTGGGAGTTGAAGTCTACAAGTCATAAAAGGGCCAAGTTTGAAGACCTCTGAGCTAAACATACCTAGTTCTCTTAGCCCAGGGGTCTTCAAACTTGACCCTTTTTTGACTTATGGACTTCAACTCCCAGAATTCCTCAGCCAGACATGCTGGCTGAGGAATTCTGGGAGTTGAAGTCCATAAGTCATAAAAGGGCCAAGTTTGAAGACCCTTGCCTTAGCCATTCATCCTGCAATTTAGCCTTGAGCTGTGGACTATGAAATTTGATCCTAAGAGCCAACCTCAAGGTATTCCTCTTGACTCAGAAGATGCTCTTGAACTGGGTAATCTTGTTCCACATCCTCCTCCTTCCAGCTTTCATGAAGGAAGAGGGATCTAAATCTAACAAGCATTTGCATTTACAAGCATAAATTTATTTCTGCATTTATTTAACCCTTGAACAATAAACAACCATTTCCATCCAGGGAGTATCCCACCATCTTCTTATATCAGCCAGCCCATAATTGTTAATAGCAAAATTTTTCAAAGGGGTTGCATTACATCCAGAATGTCTATCTCCAGAAATTTCTTTTGGAGAAGGTCAACAAAGCATAGAATGGCTACCCACAGATGTGGCAATGCAATTAGATTGAATTACTGAAGTCCTCCTTAAACCAGCCCTCTTTAGATTCTTACATCCAGACAAGAAAGAAAACGCAACAGAAGCATGTATCGCTTAAGTACTCACCAACCAACCAACCTGTTCCCAATCCTGTATTCATTTCACATTATGCAGTTAAATCATGAACATTTAGTTCAAGGCGCTTAAGAATAGGCAGGAAAAAAAGAGCTAGTAAATGCCACGCAAGTTTCTAATAGTTTTTTTAAAATGAGATTCTTAGCCAGAAGATGGTTGTTCAAATATAGAATGAAAAGTGTATTTTTCAGACTATTCAGACTGAGGAATATCTTCCAAGTCTTTGTCTATTTCTTTCTGACCATGAAAAAGCACTTTTTGTTATTTTCCTTCATTTTTTTCAAATTGTTAGTATATGAGCATATACTATGCATATATTATGCATTTCTTAAATTTATATGCTGCCCATCTCACTGTCAGGGGACTCTGGGTGGCTTTCACGTGTGTAAAACAATTAGAGGTTAAAAACATTAAACATTAACATTATTGGATAAAAAGAGACCAATACATAAGCGGGGTGAAGGTGGAACCTGCTCCTAATCCACTAACCACTTACAACAGGGGTCTTCAAACTTGGCCCTTTTATGACGTGTGGACTTCAATTCCCAGAATTCCTCAGCCAGGCACACTCAGCCAGACTTACAACATGGAATACCACCATTGGTTTTCTAAAACAGTTGGTAGAGCCAGGTTTTCACACTCTTTTGAAAGATCAAGAGAATGGGGGCAGATCTCACCTTGATGGGTAGGATGTTCTATCTATAGGGTGAAAGTCATAGTAGAAAAAGCTCTTCTTCTGGACCCTCCCAGATAAAATTCCTTGGCCAATGGGATCTGCTGGAGCAAAGGAGGTGGGCCAATCCCATTGGGGTGAGACAGTTCCTCAGGTAGCTTCTTGGTAGGACATGACTGGGAGCTTCAATCCACACAGAGACTTCTCGTGCCCATCCGAAACTGGCAGAATGTTATAAGACGGTGAACCAATCTTTACGATGCTTAATGTTTACTTTTAATGCTTAGAGTCTGGAGATGAATTTGGGCAATTCAAATGGAGAAGTTACAGAGCCTGATTTACAGTTAGAAGAGAAGAACAGAATAGAGCTGAAAGGGACCTTGGAGGTCTTGTAGTCCAGCCCCCTGCTTAAGCAGGAGAACCTATTCCATCTCAGACAAGTGACTGTCCAGTCTCTTCTTAAAAACCTCCAGAGATGGAATGCCCATGATTTCTGAGGGCAAGCTGTTCCACCGGTTAATTGTCCTCACTGTTAGGAAGTTTCTCCTTAATTCCAGGTTGTTTCTCTCTTTGTTCAGTTTCCAACCATTGTTTCTTGTCCTGCCCTTGGGTGTTTTGGAGAATAATTTGACCCCCTCTTCTTTGTGGCAGCCCCTCAAATACTGGAATACTGCTATATCATGCCACCCCTGTTTCTTCTTTTCTTTAGACTAGCCAAACCCAAGTCCTGCAGCCGTTATTCATGTTTTAGTCTTCAGGCCTTTGATCATCTTAGTTGCTCTTCTCTGAACTTTTCCCAAAATCTCAAACATCTTTTTTTGTATTAGGATTTGTAGGGTCTAAAAACCTTCATGGCTTTGAATAAGTGGCTACCTGGTGCCATACCTTACTCCACTCAACTCACCCCCCCCATCCCTGTTTTTTTAACTGTAACCTTATTCAAACATTACAACAATGTCATGGTGATATGACTTCCCCTTAGGAATTTGTTCATTAAGTACAACTTTCTACAAGAGAGAAATCTGATAGCATGAAAACATATCTCCTAGTATTCAGTGTGCAAGTGCCTGCTGGAATATGATACTTGAATTATTCGGGTAAAGGGAAATGAATTTTATTCAAAACATGCACAATGGTGAATTCTTTATGATGATAAACCCTGAATAGGATTTCTGTCAAGTCAGTTTCAGGAAATGTATTACAATTTTCATATGCAGATGGGTTTCATACATAACAATTGACCAGGTTGATTAAAGAATTACTGGCTATTTGTGCAAGAGCTTAAGCTTGGTTAGTTTTAACCTTATAGCGTGGCTTAATATTTATACCAACCTAGTCTGACTGTTTAATGTGTGTAAATCCACCAAACAGGTTGATGGATGATGATGATGTTCATCATAATCAACAACGATAACCACTTATTTGTTTTTAAGTGTGATTTTCCACCCTTAAATTCAAGTTAATCTCACCAATTTTCATCCATTTTAACTGATGAATAAACCATGAAGGTGCAGAAGCGCCCTGCTTTTTTTCTGATTCCCATGTCTCTGTGGTTGCTGTCAACTCATTTGTAACAAGCTGCAGCTTTGAAAAAGGTGTAGGAGAATTTCCAAAGGTGAATGAGGCAGAAAAATCAATGCTGATGACATGATCCATTAGAGGAGGAAAAGTCCACATCCTATCCTTTGCAGTAACATTCATCTTACTGTGATGCTACTAATACAGAACATTGGTTAGTAAAAAAAAAAAAAGTTAATTGTGACAGTCCCAAAAGAGTTTTTTCAAAAGGCAACTGGACTTTTTTTGATTTGCTTGAAGACATTTCACTTCGGTTCCAACTGAATAGTGGAGAATGGAGCGATTTATATTCCTTGCAGTCATCTGGTTATTAGCATTCTCTCTGAGAGTCATTGAGCCCACTTGGAGGTTTATCTGTGCACTCAGGGCCACCTGAATAGTACAAATGGGTGTGGAATCTTCTTGGAATTGCTGAAAGGACTGTGTTGTAAACAAGAGATAACTGGTGTCATAACCCACCCCCTCTGTTGAGAGAGGGCCATTCAGCCTTAATCTAGATCAGGGGTCTTCAAACTTGGCCCTTTTATGACTTGTGGACTTCAACTTCCAGAATTCTTCATCCAGGCAGGTGGACTTTGCTGTCTTCAAGAGTGACCTTTGTCTTTCAAATGCAGACAGATTGCTGAATCAGTGAAGCAACTAAGCCTTTTTGAATTAAAAACACCTTTGGGACAACTGTGACCTGGATGACTGGAAATCTCCAGAGATATTAATTTGTGACATATCACAAATGGAATTTGGAGAGCAATCTGAGATTAGTTTCTTAGTTTCTTTTCCATTTACATTCTCGGAGCCATGGTAGCACAGTGGTTGGAATGCGGTATTGCAGGCAAATTCTGCTGACTGCCAGCAGCTCAATTCTGACCGGCTCAAGATTGACTCAACTTTCCATCCTTCCGAGGTTGGTAAAATGAGGAGCCAGATTGTTGGAGGCAATTATGCTGACTCTGTAAACTGCTTAGAGAGGGCTGTAAAGCACTCTATGAAATGGTCTAAGTCCATGGTGGCGAACCTATGGCACGCGTGCCACAGGTGGCACGCAGAGCCCTCTCTGTGGGCACGTGCATTGTCGCCCCAGTCCTAGGCCTTCAGCTGGGTTTTATAAAACCTTTTCGCTTTAGGCCTCCATCGCCATGTGCAAAAAAAAAGGTTCAATCAATCAATCAATTTCAACTTCTTGCAGGAAAAAAAAGAACTCGCAAAGTTGGAATTGATTGATTGAACTTTTAGTCCCACCCAGTTCTGTCATTACCACTGCAGCCACGCCCAGCCAATGGGCCACACCCACCAATGGGCCACACCCACCTGGCAACCGATGATGCATAAGTGGGTTTTGGGTTGCAGTTGGTCTCTAAAAGGTTCGCCATCACTGGACTATGCCCACCCAATTGGCCACACCCACCCGGCACCCGACAATACATAAATGGGTTTTAGGTTGCAGTTTGGGCATTTGGTCTCTAAAAGGTTTGCCATCACTGGTCTAAGTGCTATTGCACCACAGATTATCATCTGGAGTTATTATGATCCCTGCTTTTCTTCCTCAATGAGTTAACTAGCTCTAGATATTCTGCCAATGTCTTAAATTTCAGGTAGCCATCAGCTCATGACTAATTCTGTTTTGTCTATAATAGATCTATTTTGGCTTAAATGGCCATCCAAATGGCCTGGACTGGAGAAATTCAAGTTGGTTTTAATTCAATGAAGTCAAGTGAAATAAATGTTTGATCATCTTGCTTTAATCATCCAAATTTTTCCTGAAACTGATATGATACGTAATTCAGGAATGCCTCAGCAGAAAGATGGTAGTAATAATAATCTGTCAAAGTAATGATTTAGAAGCTAACCCACTTTCCTACATACATGTCTTAAGTAACCTGTTTCCAATGCAGTCAGTTCATTTTTATGCGTCTTCGGACATAGCCAGCTCTCATTTCTACCCATGTTTTTTTTTACATTCAGCTATTTTCATTATGTTCAATAAAAATGTATTCCTTTTAACTGAACCACACACTGTCCACTAATTGTCTACTGGCCTTTGCACATCTTAACATTTTCCCATCCATTTTCCCGTCTTAGTAAATATTCAACCAAGAGACACAAATTCATCCACTTGTCCCATTTTTTTACTACTTCCCTACAACTTGCAGTTTCCAGCCCATTTTCTAATCAGGAACCTATATCTTGGTCTTGCTTTTGCATTAATGTTCAAGTCCATATTCCTGGCTGCATCACACAATCTAACCTTTATTGGAAATCGTTCAGGTCCTCAGCCATCAAGATACCATCCCCTGCGTGCAAATGTACATGTATAGACACATCATCAACCACCGTAAGTCTAATGTTACCATAGAGACTCCTGATATGTTTCGTCTTTAGCACATGTAACAGCCAGATGGATTTCACACATCCTTGTCTTGTTCATTTTGAACCATTGGCTATTTAACTCTTTTATTTTCATGCCTGTTATCTGTCCATCCTACACTGCCATAGTTAGCAGTGAGGTTGCTGGGTCGGAGGGTACAAGCCTATGTTCAAGACACAAGTGCTGCCCTGGGATAGGTTGAGCTCCCGTCTTTGGCTTCAGCTACTTCCAGGGACATGAAAGACGCTCCCAAATGAATGTCTCCTGGGCAATGGTGCTGTCACTGGCTAATCTTTTCAACCTCTAAAGGTCAACACTTTCTGTAGACCAACACATTGACAATATACTTCGTCAAGCCATATGCCTCTGCAAAGCACAAAGCCAGAGACAATCATTGACTTACAACTATTTGTTTAGTGACCGCTCAAAGTTACAACAGCACTGAGAAAGTTGATTTATGACCAGCTTTCACACTTATGGGGATGTTGCAGCATTCTCATTGTCATGGGATCAAAATTTAGGTGCTTGGCAACCGACATCTATTTACGACAGTTGCACTGTAACCTTCCTAAGCAGCTTCTGACCAGTGAAGTCAATGGGGGGGGGGGAAGCCTGATTTGTTTAATGACTGCGTCATTCACAACTGCAGTGATTCACTTAACAACTGTTGCAAAAAGAAAGTTGTAAAGTGGTCAAAACTCACAACTGCCTCATTTAGCAATGAAGATTTTGGGCTCAACTGAAGTCGTAAATTAAGAACTACCTATATAGGTCAGGAATTAAGACCTATGGCTTATCTGTTTATTTGTTCCTCTCTCCCCCTCCCTCCCTCCCTCCCTCCCTCCCTCCCTCCCTCCCTCCCTCCCTCTCTCTCTCTCTCTCTCTCTCTCTCTCTCTCTCTCTTTCAAGGTAGACTCAGCCTCCAATCCTTCTGAGGTCGGTAAAATGAGGACCCAGATTATCAGGGGCAATAAGCTTAGAGAGGGCTGTAAAGCACTATGAAATGGTATATAAATCTAAGTGCTAGTGTCATTGCTATCAGCAGGCCCTTTTTACAATTACCCATGTTCTAGTCACCTCCAGATTTGACTACTGTAATGTGCTGTACATGGGGCTGCCCTTGAAGACTACCCACAAGGTTCAGCTGGTACGGAAAACTGCACTTCTAGAACAGTGAATGCTATATGTCTGCTCTGCAAACTGCATTGGTTACCAGTTTGCTTCCAGGTCCAGTCCAAGATACTAGTTTTAACCTTTAAAGTACTTTAGGGCATGGAATTGGGCTATCTGAGGGGCCACTTCATGCCACCTATGTCAGCCCACCTTATTAGAACGTACATGCAACGTTCAATGAAATTCAGCCTACTTGAAGGGACATTTTGCAGTTTAAAACTGTCCTTATGAAGTGCATGTTTCCAAAATGTATGCTTTGAGATATGGCCTCCTTGAAATTGGACTGAAATACAAATGCGATGAAGGGAAATGGGCATCCGGAGTTGGATGCAAATGATCACGTGTCCTGAGTGCATTTATTCCGGGGCTGAGTGATCCTCAGCTCTGGTTTCAGCTGGTAAACATGCACAAGTGCTGCCTTGAGCTTTTCCACTCTTCTTTTTAAATTGCACGGTGGTTTCTTAGGGAACGCAACTAATCATTGCTCGCTCAGTCCTCTTTGCTACTTTGGCTCCGAGAAGGATGTGTGCTTAGCTCAAGCTGACCACGTGGCTCATGAAATAGAGGTTGTTTTGGGGGAAAGTCTGAATTCTCAGCTTCAGGTCAGGGCAGTCTGACTTCTGGAGAGGGTTGGGCTGGAAGGGGGAGCTGTAAAAGCAGGAGAAAGAAAGAATCTTTTTCTGGAAGGAACAGCTGAAGAGGCAGGAAAATAAGAAGATGTATTTTTCTGATAGTTTGATCAAAATTGGTAGCCTGGGTGCTGTATAGGTAGCCCTTGACTTACAATCACAAATGAGCCTCAAACTTATTTTATAGTAATAATAATAATAATAATAATAATAATAATAATAATAATAATAATAATAATAAACCCCCAGTGAGGCACTACCTTGACGTGGTTGTGGGGCTTGTGTACTCTGAGGAAGATGAGAGCTATGCCAGAGGTTCAACCATACTGGACAGGTCTCATCAGAGGAGTCAGACAAAGAGTGTCTCTCCCATAAAAAATATGGTGAGACGTAAATTTCAGAATGCCATACCGGCTCGGACGTCGCCCGGGTTAACAAGGTCCGCGCTAGATATTGGAGTTCCTGGATATCTGGTGAAAAATGGGTTACAGGACTCAGGACTGTTGGCTGAGCAACCAGGGCCAGCAGCTGCAGAACTACTGGAAGAAAAGGTGTTTACCCGTCCAGATACACAGTGATGGAAAACAAAGAAATAATGATCTGTTACTACAGATCAAGTCCAACAAGAAGAGGATATCTAAAACGAATGCACCAGTTCTGGAAAGAACAACATCCAGAATCAGAAATAACAGAACAGAGACTAGCAGATCAACGCCGATTTATAACACGAAATAAAATATTCACAGAAACAGAATTGGACGAACTGCAAAGGTTTACCCAGGGCAAAGAAATCAAAGCCTTACCAGAAGTAATTCAGAATGTAGAGGCAAACCAGGGGGAGTTGGCAGTGAAGGAATCTAGCAGAGATATACAACTGTTCTCATTTGGAAACCAGGCACCTCTACCTCAGGAAGAACAAAACCCTCTAACTAAAGAAATAAAAGAATTGAAACAAAGAATAACTGAGCATCTAGAACAGCACAAAAACAACAGAATAAGGCTACCTGCATTGAAGCTTGTTCCAAAGAAACAGCTAGCACAAGCATTAAAAGATGCAAATATTGCAATATCAAGTATAAGCACCAATTCATTGCAAGAAACAAACCAACTAATGTACAGCACAGCTGCAGTTATAACAGAATACCTGGGGTGCAAAATCAACAAAGAAGAAAAACAAACAAACAGTGCACCAGAAAAATGGAAGGTTAGACTAGAAAATAAGATCAGCAAGTTAAGATCACATGCAAGCAAGCTAGAACAGATGAAAGAAAAGAAGCTGAAGAACAAGAAGACCAAAGAATACCTAATCAAGAAATACCACTTAGAAACAAGGAAGATCAAGGAAGCACTGGAAATAATAAAGCAACAAATAACAGCTATAGCCAGGAAAATCAGTAGATATGAAGCTCGAATTGCAAACTATAGGCAGAACCTCCAATTTCAATCCAATCAGAAACGTTTCTACCAATCCATCAATGGAGAAACTGCAAGGAATCAGTCAGTACCTGACAAGGAAGAAACAGTGCAGTTCTGGAAGCAGATATGGGATAACCCAAAGAAATACAACAAGGATGCGGCTTGGTTAAAAGAGGTGGATGCAAATAAAACAGAAGTTGAAATGAAAGAACTAGTAATAACAACAAAAATGGTAGAAAAAAGAGCAAAGAAAATCAAAAATTGGTCAGCACCAGGTGAAGATGAACTGCATGGGTTTTGGTTGAAACATCTAACTGTTATACACCCACTCATTGCCAAGCAGTTCAACAATATACTACAAGGAGGAGAAATTGAAAAGTGGCTAACAACTGGGAAAACCTACCTAATAATGAAAAATCCAGCAAAAGGGGCAACACCAGGTAACTACAGGCCAATTACCTGCTTACCAACAACTTTCAAATTACTAACTGGTGTAGTAGCTGATGCAGTGCAACAGCATCTAGTTGAAAACAATCTCTTTCCACCTGAGCAGAAAGGAAACCGCCCCAATAGCAGAGGAACAAAAGATCAACTCCTAATAGACAAAATGATCTTGGAAAACTGCAAGAGAAGGAAGACCAACCTGAATGTGGCATGGATTGACTACAAAAAGGCATTTGACTCTCTGCCACATGATTGGATAATAAAGTGCCTAGAAATAACAGGAGTCAGTAGAAACATCAGAAAATTTGTGCAAAGATCGATGGCACAATGGAAGACACAGTTGCAGATCAATGGTGAGAGGCTGGGAGAGGTTAATATCAAGAGAGGAATATTTCAAGGAGATTCATTATCACCATTACTATTTGTTATTGCACTGTTTCCTCTGTCAACAATACTGAATAACTCAGGACATGGCTATCAAACATCAAAAACATCTGCCAGACTATCCCACCTCCTTTATATGGATGATCTGAAGCTGTATGGAAAAACATCATCTGAAATAGAATCGCTGCTCAACACTGTCCGTATATATAGCCAAGATATTGTAATGGAGTTTGGCTTGGACAAATGTGCCACACTTACTATCAAACAAGGAAAAATAGTGAAAACTGAAGGAATCAAGATGCCCCACGAAAATAACATTAAGAGTCTGGATGAGGAAGAGTACTACAAATACTTGGGTATCCTTCAAGCTGACAACATCAAGCACACTGAAGTCAAGAAAAAGATTAGAGGTGAATACATCAAGAGAGTGAAGAAGATCTTAAAATCCAAACTCAATGGAGGAAATACCATAAAGGCAATCAACACCTGGGCAATCCCAGTCATTAGGTACACAGCTGGAATAGTGGACTGGACTCAAGCAGAACTAAAAGCAATGGATAGGCAGACCAGAAAAATAATGACAATGAATCATGCCCTTCATCCACGCAGTGACATTGATAGACTTTATCTACCAAGGCAAATAGGTGGGCGTGGAATGCTACAAGTACATCAGATGGTTGAAGAAGAAAAAATGGCTTTGGAAGAATATCTGAAGAACAATGATGAAGATGCACTGAAATTAGTATATCAGGAAGGCTTACTAACTACTGGAGAGACCAAACTGGCCTTCAAGAAAGACCAAATGAAGAACAGAATAGAGGCATGGGAAGACAAAGCACTACATGGCCAATACATGAAAAAAATAGCTGGGAAAGCAGATAATAATAAAACCTGGCAATGGCTAAGAGCAGGAAAATTGAAGAAAGAGACCGAGGGACTAATTCTGGCTGCACAAGACCAAGCCTTAAGGACAAATGCATACAAAGTCAAAATTGAGAAGACAGCAACAGACAGTAAGTGCCCCTATGCAAAGAAGCTGAAGAAACAGTGGACCACTTGGTAAGCTGTTGCAAGAAGATTGCACAAACTGATTACAAGCAGCGGCATGACAAAGTAGCAACAATGGTGCATTGGAAGATCTGCAAAAAATATCATTTGCCTGTAAGCAAAAACTGGTGGGATCATAAAATAGAGAAAGTCATAGAAAATGATAAAATTAAACTGCTCTGGGACTTCAGAATTCAAACAGACAAGCACCTGCAACATAACACCCCAGACTTAACAATTGTCGATAAGAAAGACAAAAAAGTCTGGATAGTGGACGTGGCAGTGCCTGGAGACAGCAGAATAGAAGAGAAAGAACTGGAGAAGATAACAAAATACAAAGACCTACAAATAGAAATAGAAAGACTGTGGCAAAAGCAAGCAAGGGTAGTACCAATAGTCATAGGCTCCTTGGGTGCAATCCCAAAACAACTGGAGCACCACTTGAACACCATTGGCATTGACAAATTCGCTATTAGTCAATTGCAAAAGGCGGCCTTATTAGGAACTGCTTCCATCCTGCGACGATATCTGTAATACCATCAAACATCCACATCTGCCTATCCCAGGTCCTGGGTAAGGACTCGATAGGTAGACAAAATGCCAAATCCAGTCTGAACATCTGGCTGACTGTGCGATGATCGATAATAATAATAATAATGGTGGTGGTGGTGGTGGTGGTGGTGGTGGTGGTGGTGGTGATGATGATGGAGATGTTGGAAGGGACCTTGGAGGTCATCTCGTCCAACCCCCTGCTCAGGCAGGAAACCCTATACCATTTCGGACAAATGGCTGTTGCTAAGGGAGACATTTGTTAAGTGAATTTTGCCCCATTTTACAACCTTTCTGGCCGCCGTTGTTAAATGAATTGCTGCAGTTGTTAAGTTAGTAACACCGTTGTTAAGCGAATCTGGCTTTTCCACTGACCTAGCTTGTCAGAAGGTTGCAAAGGGTGATCACGTGATCCCCGGACACTGCAACAGTCATAAACATGAGTCAGTTTGGTGAAGGTGATGTGAAAAAGGCCCTGTGCTACCAGAAACCTTCCTGAAAATTAGCACCACACAATAATTCTTTAAATAGCCCTTTTGGCCACCCTCATCAGGTAGGGCAACACTTTCAGATTTTCATTAAACAACAACAACAAAAGTTGTTTAATCTGTCCTCCCATCCCTGGGGATGAAAAGCAACAGGTATAGTGGGATGGATGGATGTATATAGAGAAGATAGATTGATAAATGATATATTGATAGACAGACAGACAAACAGACAAACTGATGGTAGATACTTATTTTATTATTCTGATTTCCTCCATGTTTTATTAAGTGTATGACATACAATGTCATGGAAATCTACGCATGCTAGACACAAACACAGTCCTGACAGCTTAGATTTGCTAGTTCATTCTGTTAAGCGCTTGCGTGCCTATCCTTGGTGCACTGTGGGGTGTGAACTAGCATTACACCAATTAACTAGCTGCACTAGGGTTGCTGGCTCTTCCAGGCTTCCTCCACCAGTCTCACCCCCCCGCCTCCTCTTGTGTCATGACGCCTCACATTTGGCTTCGTCCAGTGCTGGCTTCTGCTCTCTGCACACACAAACATAGCTAGGTTTTTCCCACCAAAGTGGTACCGATTTATCTACTCATAATATTGCCTGCTTTCGAACTTCTGGGTGGGCAGGAGCCAGGGATCGAGTGACGGGAGCTCACTCCATCCCATGTAGCTGGGCTCGAACTGCTGGAGTGCAAACATTTCTAGCTGGCAATTCCCACGTCATTAAGCTACTGCGCCACAGCATCCCATTCTGATTTTCTCTATTCGACGCTTGAGATTGCATTTTGCAGGAGAGGGAGATTCCATTTGCCAGAAGTTTATGCATGCTTCTTGGAAAGATAGTTCGGAAAGGATTCCGTTCTTAAGAGATTGCAGGCAAGACTTATTTTCCAGCTAGAATCCCTACACCTTTTGTTTCTTCCGAGTACACAAAATGCATTTCCAGTATTTGTGGGGGGTGTATAGGCGGGGAGGAGAAAGAGAGGAGATGGGCTGGCCTTGTGAAAATACTGTCTGACTTTTAAGAAGACCATTAATTGATACCCCATCTTGCTGGAACTCTCATTTAAATGCCAGTTAAATGCTAAAGCTTTCTTAGACACATTAATAAAGAGGGCAATTAAACATGTCTGTTTCGAGAGTCTTGATAAATTAATAAATCTTGGTTTAATTAACAGGGCAGGACACTTAGATTTATCTCTCATGCCCCATAGTTAGTAAGTTTCAATAAAAGGATCTTATCGCAGTTAATTTCGAGTAGTTCAAAATGTGCAACAACAGATAGCTGAAGGTATAAATCTAAAGAGGGAAGAATAGCATATGAAAACATCTGTATTTTTTTTTCAGTTGGTTCAATGCATCAAAGTATCACAGGGCTGCAAAAAGAAGCTGAGGGCTTCATATGTAATTTGCTTGGTGAATTCATGGGGAGGGGATGTCTTGTAGATAGGAAGAAACCCCTACAAACCACAGTTAGAAATGCTGCCTTTTCTTTGCCATGGTTTCTACTGAGTTGGTCCATCTGTTTAATCTTCTGCTAATCAAGACTTGGTTGGCTGCTGCAAGATTAATAATAATAATAATAATAATAATAATAATAATAATAATAATAATAATAATGTTGTAAGGTGGAGGTCATCTAGTCCAGTGGTTCTTAACCTGGGCGATATTGCCCCCCAGGGGGCGATTTCATTTTTCAGGGGGGCAATGGAACAAAAAGGGGGTGATATGGGGACGATGGAGCGAGAAGTTTTGAGAACACTTCTGAGACTTTTTCGTACAGTGAATTGCTGTATATCTGTCGTACAAAAACATCAGATCGCTCGTTATTAGTGGATTGAATTGTGTTTTCAAATGTTCCTCCAGCTAGCTTCCGTACAGAACGCCCGACATATGTGAAGACGCATCGCTTATCTTCATGCATGTTGCGCATCAGCCTCTACCCATACAGTGGCGTGCACCATTGGCCAGAATATGGGAGATATGGGGAAAAGACTGGAAATAAACTATTTGCATCGATATGTCCTGATGACAATTTTAAAGAAAACAAAAAAAGGGTTTGCATAAATTGAAGAATTATTTCCTATGTTGTGATTGAGAGTTTATGTTGGGGGAGGGGGGCGATGACAACTTCCTCGTTGGCTCAAGGGGGTGAAGCATTCAAAAAGGTTAAGAACTACTGATCTAGTCCAACCCCTGCTCAGGCAGGAAACCCTATACCATTTCAGACAAATGGCTGTCCAGTCTCTTCTTAAAAAATTCCAGTGTTGGGAGCATTCACAACTTCTGGAGGCAGGTTGTTCCATTGATTAATTGTTCTCCCTGTCAGGAAATTTCTTTTTAGTTCCAGGTTGCTTCTCTCCTTGGTTAGTTTCCATCCATTGCTTCTTGTCCTGACTTCAGGCACTTTGGAGAATAGCTTGACTCCCTCTTCTTTGTGGCAGCCCCTGAGATATTGGAACACTACTATCATGTCTTTCCTTGTCCTTCTCTTCATTAAACTAGACATACCCAATTCCAGCAACTGTTCCTTATATGTTTTAGCCTCCAGTCCCCTAATCATCTTTGTTGTTCTTCTCTGTACTCTTTCTAGAATCTCAACATCTTTTTTACATCGTGGTGACCAAAACTGGATGCAGGATTCCAAGTGTGGCCTTACCAAGGCATTGTAAAGTGGTATTAACACTTCACATGATCTTGATTCTATCCCTCTGTTAATGCAGCCCAGCACTGTGTTGGCTTTTTTGGCAGCTGCAGCATACTGCTGGCTCATATTTAAGTGATTGTCCACTAGGACTCACAGTTGCTACTATTGAGCAAGGTACCACCTATACTATACCTGTATATTTGATATTCCTCACATCCTTGAAGGCATACAGGTAGTCCTTAACCTACTGTCAAGTGCAAGAAGTTAGGAGCCAGGACAGACTACAAAAGTAGTACAAGTTATACTGTACCTCTGTGTTGGAAGTACTGAAACACTTCTGTGGTGAACGGATTAAATGGTGACATCATCATTGCCTGGGGGACAACCAGTTGCCGGCTCCTTTTATATCCCTGTTAATAAGCCCACCAAAGTGGTACCTATTTATCTACTCACATTTGCACGCTTTTGAATTGCTAGGTCGGGAGGAGCTGGAGTGAATGATGGGAGCTCATCCCCTCACACAGCAGCACTTGAGCTTTGAATGCAGGCTTGCAAATTGTCAAACCAGCATCCTAACCATCTGAGCCACCACGCCCCTACTACAAGGGTCAATGCTGCTAACATCAGATGTTTTGCTTTGACAATGGTTGGAGATGTAACCATTTTCTTTTTATGTTTTACTTTTAGAGTTAGAGTTAGAGTTAGATGATGCTGGGGGAGGAATGTGCATGAGAGTTTAGCTAAACATAACAATACTGGACCTAGTGTGTGAATCAAGGTTATTGAAATAAGAGATGATAAGAATTGGTGGGGCTGGAGAACTGGAGAGGAAGCCCGTGCTTCAAGCTAATTGAGAATGTGATTTATGACTGTAAATTGGAGGAGGGAATTGTGCTTGGATACTATGTGAGGGGAGGGGAATCCAGTTTTTGGCTTTGACCGTGCTAGTGCCGATGCCATGCTTCTCAAATAAAGATTCTTTAGGGTAAACAATGCCTCAAAGTTCTTTGAAGAGTTTCATCTGTTGGAACCATGACAAGAAGTTTATTTCATGTTCCCCATACAGAAGAATCTGAACTACTAATGGTCAAGGTGAATTGGTGCCAGATAAGAGTCAATGGATCTCAAGGGGGGCTGGACATAGATCTCTTATGAGGGTGTAGAGATTCCAAAGTGATGATGCAGTTGACCTCACACACAGCTCAGCCTGGTTGTCTCCTTCATCTACAACCATTCATTTAGTGGCTGTTTGAAGTTACAGTGGCACTTGAAAAAAAAGTGACTTATGACCGATCTTTGCACTTACGACCATCACAGCATCTCCATGATCATCTGATTAAAATTTGGGTGCTTAGCAACTGGCCTGTATTTATGATGGTTATAGCATCCTGGGATCACGTGATCACCATGTGTGATCTTCCCATCTGGCTTCTGACAAGCAAAGACAAATGGGGGAATGTTGGACTTGCTTAACAACCACGTGACTCATTCAACAACTTTTATGTGTATTGTGATGTTGCATTGTGATGTTGATCAATTGCACGGTGGTGGGTGTCATTTCACATTTTTCGGCCGACTCCTTGCAGTAACCTCTGCAAAGGTGGAGGATTGACAACCGATTCAATCAACTCAGCCTTTCAATTTTTTGTTGTTGATTCAAGGGGTCCAATTGTTATTGGTCGCCTTCAGATTAATTTGGAGATTTGGTGAATGTTTTGCTATTGCCGACTTCAACGTTCTTTCTTTTTAGAAAAGAACAAGTAGTCCCATCTCTGCAAATTTTCATGCAGACAGGTCCAAATAAAAGTTTAGTGCTATTGACTTTAACCTAGTAAGTTTACTGGCATTTTACCCAATTCATTTTAATGTGGTTTTTTTTCCTGCTCTGTATTTTATTATTCTTTAACTTTGTTTGATAATGTTTGATAGCCCTTTAATACTACTCCATGCAGCAAGAATAGCAATCTTTTCATTTTCTTTGGGTGAAAGGAAGTGGGGCAGTTACGTTTATAAATTCAAATGGGCACCATCAAGTAAGGGTCTCCAGCCTATAGTGATATATACCACTTCATAGTGCTTTACAGCCCTCTCTAAGTCAGGGGTCCCCAACCCCCAGTCCGTGGACCAGTACCAGGCCACGGAAGGCCAGCAACTGGCCTGCACAAACAAGCAAAGCCCCATCCATGAGATGTAGGCAGCACACAAAACCATGCACCTTCCAGTCCACGGAAAAACCTCTCTCCATGGAACTGATACCTGATGCCCAAAAGGTTGGGGACCTCTGCTCTAAGTGGTTTACAGAGTCAGCATGTTTGCCCCCAACAATCTGGGTCTTCATTTTATCAACCTCGGAAGGATGGAAGGTTGAGTCAACCTCAAGCCGTTCAGAATGTAACAATTAGAGCGTTGTTGGATCGCATCTGATTCTACTTCCCATTCAAAAAGCATCACTTCTTATTTTTTTATAAGTTTTTTTATAAGTTTTTAAAAAGAGACTGGATAATCATCTGGCTGAGATGGTATAGGACCTCCTGCTTGAGCAGGGAGCTGGACTAGAAGATCTCCAAGGTCCCTTCCAGCTCTATTCTATTCTATTCTATTCTATTCTATTCTATTCTATTCTATTCTATTCTATTCTATTCTATTCTATTCTATTCTATTCTATTCTATTCTATTATGCATATACTCTCCCCTTTGAAATGCATTTAAAATAAAACATGCAAAAACAGGAGTGCTTATTGGAGGGAAGTAGAGGAAGGATCAATCAAAACCCTGCCTCCTTTTTTAAAAAGCCAGGGTTTCAATTGAATAAATGGAGCTGCCATCTTGAATGTATCTACCTTTCTTCTAACTTGCCTCACTGGTATGCTTGCAGAAGACATATTATTCCTGTAACATCATTTCTAACTTAATTTTGGAGTCTGCCCATTTTATTTGTCAATTTCGTCTCAGATTCACTGTTCATCACACCATCCTTTGATTTAAGGCAGTTTGCATAGTCTTTCATGAACAGATGCATTTATGGAGATTATTCCCCAATATAGATGTATATTTTGGTAAACCATGTTACAAGATTTGCAGAAATGTGAATTTCAAAGGACAGCTGAATTTTGGATATGTCTAGGTTTGAAAAATGTACATCTAATATATTCGCATTTAAATTAAACTTATTCCTCCACCATCTCTATTCCACACAAACAGGATTTTATAACCCATAATTCTGATATTTGGTATCTTCCTAAATTGAGATATATCCAGTGGTGGGATTCAAATATGTGAATAATCAGTTCTCTGTGTGGATGCCGCTTCTGGAAGTCCATTCTGGGCTTGGGCAACAAAAAATTAGCTACCGGTTCTGCTGAAATGGTGGGAACTGGCTGAATCCCACCCCTGGATATATCTACACTTTTTTTCTAGGTAGAATAACAACTAAGAACTTTTCTCTTTCTGCATCTTTTCTACTTCCATTTTAGGAGTATGACTTTAATGTCTGCTTTGTTTAGATTGGTTTCACATGATATTGAGACAAATTGTGAAATGAATGGTTTTTGTTCAGATTAATTTTAGCATTCTGTTCCGTTACCTAAAAACAGCAGGAAAACACCAGGCTCAATTTTCAGTCAGCCTTCACTAGAGTTGGATAGCAGGCATATGGTGCTAGGGGATTTCAGACTGTTGTGTTGGTGAGAAGTGTCAGAGAGGGTTCAAGAATTTGTGGCATCCTGACAACCATGTGGGTTATCCAAGACGTGTAGGAGGATACATAGTAGATCTGTTTTTTGTCTTGGAGTAGAAGCAACGCTGATCTGCGGTAGAGAGGCATGAACATCAGATGGTGTCATCAACCTCCATAGGGAGGATGGACTGATTGGGTGAATCCAATCCAGATAACTGAAAGTTTTGAAGCTTTGTTGAGTTGTCCTAAGTTGACCTCTGAAATGTGAAAGTGGCTATGGTTTTTGATAAGAGTGTGCCTAACCAGCTTACAGACTGTGGGACATAAAGTGACAGAAGTACTGGATTTACTGTAAATTGCAAATGATGAAGGAAAAGCTGAGTGAGGTTTAAGTGGCCTCCAGACCTTTTTGTTTAATTGCCTCCAGACCTTTCTAGGGCAGGGGTCTTCAAAGGTGGCTCTTTTATGACTTGTGGACTTCAACTCCCAGAATTCCTCAGCCAGGCACGCTGGCTGAGGAATTCTGAGAGTTGGTCCACAAGTCATAAAAGGGCCAAGTTTGAAGACCCCTGTTCTAGGATCTCAGCATCTTTGTTGTATCATGGTGACCAGTACTGAATGCAGTACAGATGGTCCACAACTTACAACAGTTGTTTAGTGACCATTCAAATTTACAATGGCACTAAAAAAAGTACCTTATGACCATTTTTCACACTTAGGATTGTTGCAGCATCCCCAAAGTCATGTGATCAAAATTCATATGCTGGCATTGTATTTATAACGGCTGCAGTGTCCCGGGGTCACATGATCACCTTTTACAAACTTCTGATGAGCAAAGTCAATGGGGAATCCAGATTTCCTAAACAACCCTGTTACTAACAATTGCAGTGATTCACTTACCAACTGTGGAAAGAAAGGTTGTAAAATGGGGCTCAATCTTGGGCTCAGTTGTAGTTATAAATTGAGGACTGCCTGTATTCCAAACATGGCCTCATTAGTGCAATATAGAGCGGTACTATCACGTCTTATGATCTTGATGTTATCTCTCTGTTGATGCAGCCCAGAACTTTATCATGAAAGTAGCCTTTGTGCACGTAACAGAATAATAGAGTTAGAAGGGACCTTGGAGGTCTTCTAGTCCAACCCCCTGCTCAGGCAGGAAACCTATACCATTTCAGACAAAGGGTTTTCCAATCTCTTCTTAAAAGCCTCCAGTGATGGAGCACCCATGACTTCTGAAGGCAAGTGATTCCACTGATTAATTGTTCTGTCAGGAAATTTCTCCTTAGTTCTAGGTTGCTTCTCTCTTTGGTTTGTTTCTTGTCCTGCTTTCAGGTGATTTGTCCCCTTTCTTTGTGGCAGCTCCTCAAATATTGGAACACTGCTATCATGTCACCCCTGGTCCTTCTTTTCATTAAAATAGACATATTCAATTCCTTCACCTGTTCTTCAAATGTTTTAGCCTTTAGTCCCCTAATCACCTTTGTTGTTCTCTGCATTCTTTCTAGAGTCTCACATGGCTAATAATGTTATAAAGTTATCTAAAACCATGGCTGTAATCCCACTTTGGGGCAACAACATCCATAGCCGCTTTATTCTGGGTGGGCTGTTTTTGTTTTAAAATGGCTCCGTGCATTCCTTCCAGGAAAGGAATGGTTTTCCTAGCAAAATGATTTGTAAGGAAGGAGATATCACCCTGTGCTATTGCATTTGCTAGCAATTTTATGATGGTTTATTTTACAAGCGTAAACATAATTAAGGCCGTGTCTTGCTCTCAAGATAATACTGCAAAGAGGACTGCATATTATTGTGCATTACAAATCATTAATCCAATAAAAAAAACTCTGCAGTTACAAGGGAGAACGGAGTGAGGAGGGAAGAAGAGAAAAATCCAAAAGACAGTGAAGATTTTTTTTTTATTTCTAAAAATAAGAAAGCCACAAACCACTTTTGTCCTCTTCTACAAAGAGCTAAAGAGAGTAAAAAAATTGCACTAAAATACACACAGGTTTTCAAGATGATGCTATTTAATACATGGCACACTGATTCTTCTTCATATCTTGGCTATCGTTTGATTACTGGGTGCACTTTATGGGGTTGGTGTTTTAGGACCTGACCCGTGGTCCTTGATTTATGACCGTAATTGAGCCTGGAATTAAGATCATAAGTCATGTTGGTTGTTAATTAGGTCATGGTGTGACTGCGCCCAAGGCCTTTTTTGTAGCAGTTGTTAAGAAGATGCAGTGGTTGTAAAGCAAACCCATTGGTGCAATGGGTATGTCTTGCTGAAACCAGAAATAAATGTCAGGTTCCAAAAAAACCAAAAACAAACAAACATTGAAAATCACAATCACCTGATCGTGGGATGCTGCAAGTGGCCATCAATGCAGACTAGTTGCCAAACACCCAAAATGCAATCACATGATCATTGGGGCTGGTGACCATTGGAACGCTGAATCTGGGTAAGTAACCAAGCGTAAGTCAAGGTCTACCTCTGTTATCTAAAAGGACCTTCTTCTCTCTTGTTAGAACCTGGTTGATAACTTGGACCGTCAGAAGCCCATTTCAACTGTTCCACTTGCCAGGAGCTTATCTAGGAACATGGGGTAAGTCTTCTCCTTTGTGACTCCCAAGTTATGAAACCAGCCTTTTAAGGAAGAATGTTTAGCTGCTGCTTGTGTGGAATCTAAGTGTCAAGGTTCCAACTGACAAACCCAACCAAGCAAACATCTTTCAAGACATTCTAATCTCTTAATGTAAAACTTTATTGAGTACATCACTTCAGCACTGATGAAAGCAAAACCAGCTCTGGCAAGACCCATCCCAAGCCCATATAGTAAAAGCATTGAATTCTCCCTCCTCCCTCTGGGTCAGGTCATGTGGCCGATCAAGTAGAAAAATATTGTTATGAGAAAGCATCTCTAGGTTTGGGCAGACACCTGGTGTAATGTCCTTGAGTCTCACGCTCTGGCTCATGGTCTTTGAAGTCTGCATTCCAAACATCTTCCCTCACGCCAAGTTCACTGGCAATCTGAAAAGCAATATTTGTCACACCAGCAAAACCGTGCTTCGAAACTTGACAATTAAGATGATGACAAAAAAAAGTCATCTCTTTCACCAGACTTTTAATGGCTACTTATTTTAATGAGGGATTTGAAGGTTGATTTGAGGGACTAGCACTGATGATGTTACCTAGTTGGGTAGTGAAACATCTGCAAGAAAACAACCAAGCTCAGAGAGCACCAAAGGCCCCTGATTTCAATCCTGAGGTGCAAATTTTCTTCTTTCTTGGAAGGTTGATGTTGATGGCATCCGATTTATTACATTTAATACCCTGCATTTTGTTACTTTTGCAGGCCGCTTGGCATGATATATATTCAGTTATATCAGAGATCCTCAAGCTTTTGGGTACCAGGGACCAGTTCCATGGAGGGAGGTTTTTCCATGGACTGGAGGGTGTATGGTTTTGCCTTCTGCCTGCATCCCGTGGATGGGGCTTTGCTTGTTTATGCGTCCCGGTTGCTGGCATGCCACAGCCCGGTACTGGTCCATGGACCAGGGGTTGGGGACCCTTGAGTTATATAGATTAAATAATAAATAGATTTGTCCTTTATGAGTGATGGAGTTTGCAAGAAGTGAAGGACAATGGCTATCTCAACTGTGGGCGTCTTCTGGTACATCTCCACCACCCAAGCTCCTATTCATTCTGTAGATATCACTTTGGTGGCAAATGGCTCTAGGTCAGTGTTTCTCAACCTCAGCCACTTTAAACTGTGTGGACTTCAACTCCCAGAATTCCCCAGCTAGCAATCTGGTCACAACTAAGATGGTTCTGGAGCTCTGTCACCAAGATTTGAAATGGCCTCATTTGATTCTAGAGCATCTCTTTGTCCTGTGGTTTTTCTCTCCCTTGCTTTCTCTTTTTCTTTTGTGGAATATGAGAAACTGCTCATATTTTACATTGCCTGTTTCCTCAGACCCTCCACGATAACTGGAAAGTTTATAGGGCCTTTTTTTCTAGGTGGCTTAAAAAAAAAAGATCTAATCAAATATTGCCTATATTTACAACAAACACAAATATCCTCTGACGGCTGAACTTTACATCCAATATTTTGAGACAACTAGTTTAGAGAGCAAAGTATATGCATAGAATGCTATTATGGGTGTGAGAATCCTATAGACAAATCATGAAGGTAATTAATGTTAATTTATTTCCCTTAAAAAAATGGAATCTCCCTGTTGTATTCCAAGAAATAGCCACTAAAAGTTTGACTCTATGCAGGAATACTGCTGAAAATTATTATTTCAAATATGGAACAAAAGGGAGGGTGGAAGCACTCACGACTTTCTGCTATTTCTTGGAGACATTTGTTTCTCTTTCTATAGCTTCCCCGTCTCTATCTTTTCCAGCTTCTACCTCTATATCTCTATGTCTTTTTACAATTTCTCTTACTCTCTGTCTCTCTTTCTATAGCCTCTCCATTTCTGTAATTTCTCTGCTTGAATATTTCTATCTCTTTTTACAACCCCCCTCTCTCTTTTATCTCCATCTCTCAATCTCTGTAGCTTCTTAGTCTCTGTCGTCGTCATCATCATCATCATCATCATCATCCTTCTCTCTCTCTCTCTTGCATTCTATAGCTTCGCTTTATCTCTTTCTTTCTATATCTTCTCTCTACAGCTTCTCTGTCAATCCCCATTTGTTTCTACAGCTTCTCTCTCTCTCTCTCTCTCTCTCTCTCTCTCTCTCTCTCTCTCTCTCTCTAGTTTCTTTGTCTCCATCAATCTTGGTCTGTCTCTCTTTATAGGTTTCTACAGCTTTTCTTTCTATCTGTCTATAGCTACTTCAGCTCTGTCTGTCTTGGTCTCTCTCTTGTCTCTATAGCTTTATATCTCTGTGTCTTTCTAAAGCTTCTCTCTCTCTCTCTCTCTCTCTCTCTCTCTCTCTCTCTCTCTCTCTCTCTCTCTCTCTCTCTCTCTCTCTCTCTCTCTCTCTCTCTCCCTATCTCTCTATCTCCATCTCCATCTCTCTAATCCAGGGGTCTTCAAACTTGCCCTTTTATGACTGGTGGACTTCAACTCCCAGAATTCCTCAGCCAGCATGCCTAGCTGAGGAATTTTGGGAGCTGAAGTCCACCAGTCATAAAAGGGCCAAGTTCAGACAAATGAGTGTCCAGACTCTTGTTGAAAGGCTCCAGTGTTGGAGACACTTGGTCTGTGGTCCAATGTAAGAAGAGGAACAAATGGAAAATAACAAACATGGCAACCATTTATCTAGAGCTGATACAGGAAATACCTTTGCTCCCCATTCCCTGCAAAGTTTCAGTATGAGTTTCTGGAGTCATTTAATTATATATCTCTGTAAAGCAAGGGGATCCTCAAGAGAGGCTCAAACAAACAACTTGGTTGCCATGAGTGCAATCAAAGCCTTGCGCCCTTTTTGAGTGTGTTGCACACAACATGTGTAGAAAGGGGGAAGGCTTTAAGTGCACAGTTGTGGCTGCCATCTCGCCAATTTTACCTGCAGATGCTCCTGCTGTAAAGTGTTAGAAATGGTGTTTCAATTGGTTTGTTTAATTGGATATTTACCTTGTAAAGATCAAACTGTATACTAAATTAGAATCTATCTAAATGTACCAATTTAACAGCTTACAGTAAGTGAATTACCAGTGCTTTTTACTTCCCTTAATAAAAAAGTGAAAACATAGACTGTGATTTAAATTGCTCTGTTCCAATTTTGAATTAAAAAGTGCTGAATAAGATTTGCTAAGCTAATAACTTGATGGAATATTATTGCCAATGACAGTGGCTTATTTGTTACACAAACATTTACATAATTATTAGTATTTGCGAAGTGCTGCAAAGCTGAATCGGGTGTTGACTGGGAAGAATTCTTGCCCCAATTGTGACAATTATTATTACGGTTTTTAAAAAGCATGTTTTATGATTATCACTAAAACCATTATTTAGTCTACACATACAAACATCAGAATCATCTTTGCAATTGTCTTTGTGACAATCCATGGAAGCCAAAATTGACCTTGAAGAAGCAGGATAGGAAGAATACTGTATTGATGTTTTTGAAATTTGATGTTGGAGAAGACTTCTGAGAAGAACATTGACAGCCAAGACAACCAATGGTTCATCAAACAAATGTATCCAGAATTCTCACTCAAAGCACCTTTGTCCTATTTTGAATAAAAGAGTTGGAAGGCATCATGGAGGTCTAGTTCAACTCTCTGCTCAAGAGAGTTGAACTAGATGATTGTCCAATCTCTTCTTTGTGATGGGGCAACCTCAACTTCTGGAGGCAAGCTGTTCCACTGGTTAATTGTTCTCACTGTCAGGAAATTTCTCCTTAGTTCTAGGCTGATTCTCTCTTTGATAAGTTTTCATCCATTGCTTCTTGTCCTGGTGGTCTGGAGAATAAGTCAATCCCCTCTTCTTTGTGACATTCTCTTAGATATTAGAAAACTGCTATCATATCATCCCAGTCCTTCTCATCGTTAGATTAAACATACCCAGTTCCTGCAACCATTCTTTATATGTTTTAACCTCCAGACCCCTAATCATCTTTGTTGCTCTTCTCTGCACTCTTTCTAAAGTTTCAACATCTTTTTTATCTTGTGGCAACCAAAACCGGGTGCAGTATTCCAAGTGTGGTTTTACCAAGGCATTATAAACAGTGCTAACATGTCACATGATCTTGATTCTACCTCTTTATTACTGCAGCCTAGGACTACATCAGCATTTGGACACATTATGGGAAGATCCAAGAGAAGAGAAGAAGATGATGAGAAACATTAAGGTTAATGAACTCAGTTACAGTGATGATGAATGCACCATTGGAAGGACCAGGGGAGACATAACAGCAGTGTTCCAATATTTGAGGGGCTGCCACAGAGAGGAGGGGGTCAACCTATTTTCCAAAGCACCTGAAGGCCAGACAAGGAATAATGGATGGAAACTGGTCAAAGAGAGATTCAACCTTGAAATAAGGAGAAATTTTATGTCAGTGAGAACAATCAACCAATGGAACAGAAGTTGCCTTCAGAAGTTGTGGGAGCTTCCTCACTGGAGGATTTCAAGATGAGACTGGACAGCCATCTGTCAGAAATGGTGTAGGGTCTCCTGCTTAGGTGGGTGGTTGGGCTAGATGACTTACAAGATCCCTTCCAGTTCTGTTATTCTGTTATTATTATTATTATTCCATTAAACCTGAAGGACCAAGTTCGGGACAGATCATCATGAAGAAAATCTATTAATGTGGTAGCTAGGAGTTGACAATGATCTGATGGCACATAATTTAAGTCATTGTCATTATTATTGTTGTCATCATCATCTTTATCATCACCATACAAGATGATACAAAGTATTATTTTTATCTATTTATTATATTTGTGTGGCTGCCAATCTCCCAAGAACATGACTTTGTTTCATAGTTAATTAAAACCAATAAATATGGAAAAACAATCATTCAAATCTATTTTGAGGTGGCGCAGCAGTTAGGGTGCAGTACTGCAGGCCACTTTAGCTGACTGTGTTCAGCAGGTCAGCGGTTCAAATCTCACCGGCTCAAGGTTGACTCAGCCTTCCATCCTCCCGGGGTAGGTAAAATGAGGACCCAGATTGTTGGGGGCAATGTAAATATATATATACATTGCTTACTGGTGTACACCGCTTAGAGAGTGCTTGCGCTTAAAGCAGTATATAAGTCTCATAAATAAATAAATTTAAAAAGCTATTATCACATCTTTGCTTTTGAGGCAAACAGCTGATTGTTGGCTAGATTATTCATCCAAGTTTTACTAAAACTCCAGCACAGTGAAGCTATTTTCTACTCTGAGAGTGTTGGTTGTCAGAGGTTAGGTAGAACAGAATAGAGCTGGAAGCAACCTTGGAGGTCTTCTAGTCCAGCCCCCTGCTCAAGCAAGAGGACCTATACCATCTCAGACAGGTGATTGTCCAGTCTCTTTTTAAAAACTTCCAGCAATGGAGCACCCACGATTTCTGGGGGTAAGCTGTTCCACTGGTTGATTGCCCTCACTGACAGGAAGTTTGTCCTTAATTCCAGATTGCTTCTCTTTTTGATCAGCTTCCAACCATTGTTTCTCGTCCTTCCCTCTGGTGTTCTGGTGAATAACCTGCCCCCCTCTGCCTTGTGGCAGCCCCTCAGATACTGGAACACTGCTATTATGTCTCCCCTATTTCTTCTTTTATTTAGACTGGCCCAACCCTCGTCCCGCAGCCGTTCTTCGTATGTTTTGGTCTCCAGGCCAAAGATAGAAACCTTGAAAATTGTAACATCACAAACAATTGTTAGAAACTTCCATAGATCTATGGAAAACAAACATTTGTTGTATTTGTTTCCATTGATAGAAAATGTAAAATCAGCCACCTCTTGACATAGTCTGTGTGGAAAAAATACGATATCTCTGACCTCGTCTGTGTGGAAAAAATACAATATCTCTGACCTCATAAAAAGTGCATCACATTATTGAATGGCTGTTTTTTGCTAACCCTTTAAAGGTCCTAGACATCTTCTGAAGAAGGTAGAACTGCTTTCAAGAATTCTAAAGATCTATTTTTTTTTTTTTGCTTTAATTTTCTAGATCATGGCCAGACACCTGTTCTGGCTGACAGTTCGCAATAAGTGCCTGTCTGTTTATCTAATAAGGAAATAAAAGTAAATAAATAAAAATATGCTTCTGAGAACCAAAGGGGGCATGGTGACTAGATGGTAACATCTCCAATAACTAAAATTTCTTATTCACTGGAGTTAAAATAAATGATTTCAAAATAGGTGGGTTAAGCCCCACCTATTTGTCCTACAATCCTGCCCACCCCCTCTCTGCTCCTGTGCCACCCACTCCCCCCTGCCCCACCTGCTCCCCCCCTGCCCTGCCCCCCCACCCTGCTCCGCCTCTGTCCCCCACTCGCCTGCAGGACCACTCACCGCCTCCACAGCCCACCACAGATCGCCCAGGCAGTCCAGCAGCGCCATGGCAGCCCCACCCTCCAGCCACACCCACAGCATCAACTGTGCATGACGGGGTGCGAGGGCAGAGACTTGTTCCTGCTGCCCCACTGCCATGTCTTTGGCTGTGCTGCTCCACGTGGGCTGCACTCAGGGTGACTCTCCTCCAGGGGGGCTGCTGGTCAGGAGGACATGGGGCTGGGGCAACGGCGCGCATGATCACAGAGAGTGCTCTGAGTGCTGCCTCTGGCATGTGTGCCATAGGTTCGCCACCACTGCCCTATACCATTTCAGACAAATGGCTGTCCAGTCTCTTCTTAAAAACTTCCAGTATTGGAGCATTCACAGCTTCTGGAGGCAGATTGTTCCACTGATTAATTGTTCTAACTGTCAGGAAGTTTCTCCTTAGTTCTAGGTTGCTTCTCTCCTTGATTAGTTTCCACCCGTTGCTTCTTGTCCTGCCTTCAGGTGCTTTGGAAAATAGCTTAATTCCCTCTTCTTTATGGCAGCCCCTGAGATATTGGAATACTGCTATCATGTCCCCCCTTGTCCTTCTCTTCGTTAAACTAGACATACCCAATTCTAGCAACCGTTCCTTATATGTTTTAGCCTCCAGTCCCCTAATCATCTTTGTTGCTCTTCTCTGTACTCTTTCTAGAGTCTCAACATCTTTTTTACATGATTGATGTAGTTTGGGGAATGAAAATCTGAAAGAAAACAACCAAGCTCACAGAGCACCAAGGACCGATCAGAAACACATTTCTCTGTTGGTGTAGGATATGTCAGTTAAAACCAAACCTTAAGCTGGTCTGATCCAGATTTAAGGGAGATTTTGACAAACGTTTTTGGAATCCCCTCTTTAATTGGTGGTTTATTCTTGTGGTAGAAAAGACACATTAAGCTTGTATCATGGGGACAATTTCAATATTTTTTCTCAAAGGACCCAGAAAATTGTGGCAGTTATCCTACACAGAACAATGTATACTTGCCTTTATTTAATATAATATTTTTGTAATTAAATTTTTATTATAAGATTAAAAATAGAGAAGAAACAAAAGTTAGAAAAAGAGAAAAAGGAAAGAGAAAAGTGCAAAGAGTGAGAGAAAATAGTAATGACTTCTGAGTAGATTACCTTTTACTTGTCATTTTTCAGCATTTCAAACCATTTCTATATTTATGAAATCATTCTAATCATAAACATCTTAAAATCAAAGTTTCGGGTTTTTTTTTTTTCACTTTTGAGCAAAAAATCCAGAAGTGCTTTCCAAGTAGAGGCAAAACTAGATACAATCTTTTCTTTAATTAAAGCAGTCAATTTTACAGTCTCCACATAGTCCATCATCTTTACAATCCATTCTCCCATCTGGGAATTAATGTGCCTTTCCATCTTTGTGAATGAAGGATTCTCACCTTTGTCAACATATATAATAACGAGGTTCCAATTTTCTTTTCAAGTTCTTTATCCATCAAATCTAAAAGAAAAACTTCTGGTTTCGGTTTTGTCTTTATTTTAAGAACCTTCTGAATGAGTGTAGAAATCAACATATCTTGGCTTTATCACAAGTCTACTAGAGGCGATAAAAATTACCCTATTTGTAGTTGCTAACATATAGCTGAAACTCCCTTCATATATTTTTATATTTTATATTATATAATCATCAAACATAATACTTTATATAATATTTGATCATTTCTCAGACTTTACATACAGCTAGTCCTCGACTTACAACAGTCATTTGGGGACCATTCAAAGTTATAATGGCACTGAATAAAAGTGACTTATGACCATTTTTCACACTTACGACCAGGGGTGGGATTCAAATATGTGAACAACCGGTTGTCTGTGTTGGTTGCTGCTTCCGGAAGTCTGTTCTGGGCCTGGGCAAGAAAAAAATTAGCTACTGGTTCTGCTGAAGAGGTGGGAACCAGCTGAATCCCACCACTGCTTATGATCTTTGTAGCACCTCCATGATCACGTGATCAAAATTCAGACGCTTGGCAACTGACATGTACTTATGCCTGTTGCTGTATCCCAAGGTCATCTGATTCCCTTTTGTGAACTTCTGGCAAGCAAAGTCAATGGGGAATCCAGATTCACTTATTATCCGTGTTACTAACTTATCAAAGGTGGTGATTCACTTAACAACTGTGGCAAGAAAGGTTATAAAATGGGGCAAAACTCACTTAACAAATGTCTCACTTAACAACAGAAATTTTGGGCTCAATTGTGGTCATAAGTCGGGGACTACCTGTAGCATATTCTTTCCTTTGTTTAGCAACGGGCAGGAATCTCCATGCCTGGGGTTGGGGTGGGTAGGATGTGAAGCTATTGTGTACTGCATGTGAAAAAGTAGGATTTTGACCTTTTCAACTTGAATTCTTCCCTATAGATATACTGGTGATGAGATGGTCAAGCATTCTGCGTGATCGTTGTGTCTTCCAGGGTAAGATTATCCCCACAATGGCCTGCAGCCACTTGGTTAACTTTGTTCAAGTTACTTTTAATCTTAATATATCAGGTGACAACATCTCTCTACGTTTCTTTGGAGATTGAAATGGGATTTGGAAACAGCTGAAGAATGATCAAAAGAGATATGACAGAAAACAATAACAGCCTACCAGATAAAACAGGTTCAAGGTTCAAGCTGTAGAACAGGGGTGTCAAACTTGCCACGTCATGTGACCTGTCACGATGTGTCGTAACTTTTTCCCCATTGGGGTGGGCGTGATGCATCTGGCCCACGGGCCAGCAGTTTGATACCCCTGCTCTAGAAAGAGTGCAGAGAAGAGCAATAAACATCATTAGGGGACTGGAGGCTAAAACATATGAAGAATACTTGTAGGGATTGAGTATGTCTAATTTAATGAAAAAAACTAAGGGTGACATAACAGCCATGTTCCAATATTTAAGAGGCTGCCCCAAAGAAGAGGGAGTCAATCTAGTCTCCAAAGCACCTGAAGGCAGGACAAGAAGCAACAGGTAGAAACTAAGCAAGGAGAGAAGCAACCTAGAACTAAGGAGGAATATCCTGACAATGAGAACAATTAATCAGTGGAACAACCTGCCTCCAGAAGTTATGGATGCTTCATTGTAAGAAGAGATTGGACAGCCACTTGTCTGAAATGATATACCATATATTCCGCCGTATAAAGTGACCCGGCGTATAAGATGACCCCCATCTTCGGCGCCGAGTTGCATGCCTAGAAAGTCGTCTTATACGCCGGAAACTACCGTAATTTCCGGCGTATAAGATGACTTGGCGTATAAGATGACCCCCAATCGGCGCCGATTTCCACACTTTCAAAAGTCGTCTTATACGCCAGAAAGTACGGTAGTATCTCCTGCTTGAACAGGGGGATGGATTAGAAGACCTTCCAACTTTATTATTCTGTTAAGAACCCACTGAGGGAAACTCAAAAGAATTCTCAAACACCCTTGGAATATGATAGAAAAACTGAAGACTCTTTCTACTTCTAACCTCTCTCCTCAATTTTCCAAATGTACATTGAAATTAAAAGGAAAATGGAAAAATCCCTAGGAGGAAAAACTTCACATCCCTTAATCCTTTGGCAGTCTCCTACTTTCCTAAAGAGAAATCACCTCTAACAATAAAATAAACCTTAAATCACACTGAGAGAAATTCAAAACAAAAATTCCCAAGCATCCTGAAAGTAAAGTGGAAAAGCTTCTTTAGCTGGGGAATAAAAACATTTCCAAAATTATCGATTTAAATACACAATTACTTCACAAGGTGGCAGAGACATGATCCTAATGTCATTTTCATTTCTCCTTGTGCCTCTGATCTACCTCAGGCAACAATATTTATTGCTAGATGGTTAAATTCAACCAGTTCTGTGCTTAAATTCCCCGACAAAAATGTTGGAAAAATATATTTCAAGGGCTCAAGGGAGACATCAGAGCGAGATCCTGCAATGTTGAGGATTCTGGCAATGACTCAAAGTTCACAGTTGTGATGCCTAGGCTTTATTTTGGGTGTCAGGCCAATGACTCACAAAATCAAAGTGAGTGTTGTTAGTCATTCACTTTCTTTTCCCTAAATAAAATCTCATTTGTAATGAAAAAAAGGTGACTCTTGGCTTGTTTGGGAAAACCTGCCTTGCTTTGGGCCATTGGCTCTTGATCTATCTTCATGGATTGTGACAGTGTGATATGTTGCCATTCCTCTCTGGTGGCATCGAAGAGAATCTTATGAGATCATTAAAGAGGAGAGGAATAAAATGGCGAGACTTTAATTTGCCTACTTCTAATGAAGATAGTGCCACAGTTGCGAGAGCGTTTTAAGAGGTCTCCGCTGGAGAGAATTATGATCCCTCTTAAGGAAGCAGGGAGCTTATGTTTCCCAAGGAATAAAAGTGATTCAAGCTGGCTAGTGGTACAGAAAAATGTAATGTGCCCCCGAGAAAGAAAGAACCATTTATCTTGAGATACTTACTACTGCTGTTAAATGACATGTGACAGGCACATTCAAAGTTATAAAAAGCTTTAAAAGAAGAGGAAGGGGAAAAAAAAACCTGGCAGAGTAGAATCATGGTTTTGTAAATCTATAGAAGTGTTTCTCAACCTTAAGAACTTTAAGGCATCTGGACTTCAACTCCCAGAATTCCCCAGTCAGCCATGCTAGCAGGGGAATTCTGGGAGTTGAAGTCCAGACTTCTTAAAGCTGTTAAGGTTGAGAAATACTGCGCCTAAAGCAGGGGTCTCCAACCCCTGGTCTGTGGACAAGTACCGGGCCACGGCATGCCAGCAACTGTTCTGCACAAACAAGCAAAGCCCCATCCATGAGATGCAGGCAGCACACAAAACCACACACCCTCCGGTCCATGGAAAAACCTCTCTCCATGGAACTGGTCCCTGGTGCCCAAAAGATTGGAGACTTCTGCTCGAGAGTATTGTTTTTCCAAAAGGGCATCAACTGAAGACCAGCTATAAGTCACAGCTCAGACAAAAGATTCAGTTTTGTTATTTTTTTAAGTATGAGGTGAGGGAAGTTAGCCCAGAGAAGGAAATATTAAAAGGGCAGAAAAATATATTTTTCCTCAAAAGGACTTTTTAAAACCAAACCTGGCCCCAAATCTATCTCTCTGCCCCAAGCAAGACTTTAGCCCCATACAAATGCAGATGTAAAACCATCAGAAAGTTGGAGCCAGAGCAATCAAGAAGACAAAAGAGAAGATCTGCATACCCCACCCAAACTCTAGGAGTCTTTAGCCCCATCACCTGGGAAGCAGGGTATGATAATAGGATTAAACCACAGATATCAAAGCCTAGACAAACACTCAGAAACAGCCTCAAGGTTCATGCCACAGGAACAGGAAACTATTCCAAACAAGGCTAGAGAGAGTATAAAAAACCTACTGCCCATGTGCTCAACCTCTTTCCTCTCCTCTGCTCCTTC
This sequence comes from Crotalus tigris, assembly GCF_016545835.1. Taxonomy (NCBI): domain Eukaryota; kingdom Metazoa; phylum Chordata; class Lepidosauria; order Squamata; family Viperidae; genus Crotalus; species Crotalus tigris. The sequence continues at coordinate 790,180 of NW_024096548.1, forward strand.
CTGCAAGGACCATCTTTCTGCTTCTTCAATAAACTGTAACCTTCTTCCCAAAGCAGTCCCCATGTTGCCTATTTATTCCCGGCTTGGATGAACCAGGATGAACACTTACTTCTCACAGAGGAGTACAGCTACTCAGATCATACAATTATTGTTAATTATAATCCTACGTAACTTGCATCATAAGGTATCAATGGACTTGTAGAATATCAGCCTGTCTTCTGTATCCTCTCATTCCAGCTGGGCTACCAACTTCTGCGGATAGTCAGCATCTTCATGCTATACTTATAGGCTTCCATAACTCCCACTGGGAGTCATGAGTCATTTACAGTGCATGCCTGGCTGGGGAATTCTGGGAGTCGAAGTCCACACGTCTTAAAGTTGCTGAGGTTGAAAAAAACACTGTCCTAGGGCCGTGGTGGCGAACTTATGGCACGGGTACCAGAGGCGGCACTCAGAGCCCTCTCTGTGGGCACGCATGCCGTCATCCCAGTCCTAGGCCTTCAGCTGGGTTTTATAAAACCTTTTCGCTTTAGGCCTCCGCTGCCTAACAAAAAGCTTCAATCAATCAATTTCAACTTCTCGCAGGGGAAAAAAAAAGATCTTGCAAAGTTGGAATTGATTGATTGAACTTTTTAGTCCCACCCAGTCTGCTGTTACCACCGCAGCCATGCCCACCCAGTGGGCCACACTCACCCAATGGGCCACACCCACCCAGCACCCGACGATGCATAAGTGGGTTTTGGGTTGCAGTTTGGGCACTTGGTCTCTAAAAGGTTCGCCATCACTGTCCTAGGGGATGCATCTGACAGAGAGAAACTAACTGCAATCTGTACCATCTCAGGTACTTTGCCATCTCAAATGACAACTAAAATGTGAAATGGAACAGGGAAAAAGAAACGGCATCTCTTTTTTTTTTTTTTTATGAAACAGCAGCTGAAGTTATACTCCTGTTTATTTCAGCCTCTTTCATTCCAAAGCCTTTTATGGACATGCAAGAACACCAAGGAGATGGTTCCAGAATGGAGATAAGTCCTACATTCATTCATTAAACCAGATAGGAAGAAGAAGAGACTTTTATAGGCACCAGCTTTTGGCAATGCTTCTTTCTGAGCATCCTGCACACAGCAGCTGTAACAATGGGTACAAATAACACTAAATTTGGGAGCTGGTACCAGAGGTGAATGGATGAGCGTGCTTCGTGGGGAACAACGATATTCTCCGAGAAGGGACAGCAACAATTCCAGAATCGGAATCTGTTTTTGCTTCACGAGCTTCTGGATTCCTTTGGTTTCTTTCTCCATTTATCTCTTTAAAAGCAAATCTTTTAACTCAGTCTTGAGCAACAGAGACTGGGAAGATTTACAGTGTGGATCTGTTGTGCTGAAGAAAACTAAGTGTGTGTGTGGGAGAATGGGGGGGTTGGGGGTGGAGGAAACAAAGCAAAATCCAGAAGTGTCTGGTGAGCAAAACAGAATTCCTTTTCTGTGACATTTTAAAAGCAGAAGAAAGAAAAAAAGAAAGAAAGAAAGAAAGAAAGAAAGAAGGAAGGAAGGAAGGAAGAAAGAAAGATTTATTATTTATTGTTATGAAGACGGAAGAGGACATTTACAGAGGACCAAAGGATTATCACGATTTTGCTGGAATCCTATACAGATAGTCCTCAATGTACAACCGCTTGTTTAGCAACTGCTCAAAGTTACAACAGCCCTGAAAAAAGGGACTCATGGCTGATCTATCGCAGCATCCCCAGTCACGTGAACAAAATTTGGATGCTTGGCAACTGGCATGTATTTCCAACAGTTGCAGCGGTGGTGGTGAACCTATGGCATGCACGCCAGAGGTGGCACTCAGAGCCCTCTCTGTGGGCACATGCACCATCGTCCCAACCCCACCTCCACCTGCGGCCCGCTCCTCCTCACCAGCAGCCCCCCCAGAGGAGAGTTGTCACCGAGCACGGTCCACGCGGAGCAGCACAGCCAAGGGCATGGCAGCCAGGCAGCGGGGACAAGACTCTGCCCTCACACCCTGTCACATGCAGATGATGCTGTGGGGCATGGGTGGAGGGTGTGGCTGCCATGGTACTGCTGGGCTGCCTGGGCGATCTGCTGCGGTGGGTCGTGAAGGCGGTGGGTGGCCATGTGGGTGGGCGGGATGCAGAGCTGGGGTGGGCAGGGAGGTAGGGGTGGTCTCTAAAAGGTTTGCCATCACAGAGTTACAGCATCCTGAGGTCATGCTCAACATCTTCAGGACTTTAAGCTACCAAGAATGACCTAGAGTCTTTCCAAGAGGAGACTGAGCCCTATTGAAAACATCTCGTGCAAATAACAAGCTAACATGCAGTCTTTTTTCCTCCTTTATTGATAGATATCATATCTATCTTGAATATCTGCAATTACTGCTGAAGTTGTGCATGAATTGAAGTTGACTTCTGGTGATCCCTATAGGGACTTTTAAGGGGTCCTTGGTGCTCTCTGAGCTTGCTTGTTTTCTTGCAGAGGTTTCATCACCCAAACTAGTAACATTATCAGTTATTACCTACCTTGGATTATTTAGTTTGGCTAATGAAATGTCTGCAAGAAAACAACCAAGCTCAGAGAGCACCAAGGACCCCTCATTTCAACCCTGAGCTACAAATATTCTCCTTTATTGGTAGGTACTTTTGAGAGTATTAAGGAAGTGATTTACCATTGCCCCATTTTTCAACCTCCCAGTCTGGGCAAAAGTCCAGAGATGGTCCCTGTGGTTCATCTAAATCAGAGCTCTGAGGTGGTCCCTGAGATGATTCCCAAATTGTCCCTGAATCAAATACTAAAACCAGGGCTGATCTTCCTTGATCTGCAAGATCAACCAAGGTTAGTTGGGTGCTGCCATCTGTTCACTCTGTGCAATTTTTCATCCTTTTCATTGAGCTACATTTGTTGTAGTTGGAAGGAACCTTGAAGGTCATCTAGTCCAATCCCCTACTCAGGCAGGAAACTCTATACCATTTCGGACAAATGGCTATCCAATCTCTTCTTAAAAACTTCCAGTGTTGGAGCATTCACCGCTTCTGGAGGCAGGTTGTTCCACTGGTTAATTGTTCTCACTGTCAGGAAGTTTCCCCTTAGTTCTAGGTTGCTTCTTTCTTTGGTTAGTTTCCACCCGTTGCTTCTTCTCCTGCCTTCAGGTGCTTTGGAGAATAGCTTGACTCCCTCTTCTTTGGGGCAGCCCCTGAGATATTGGAACACTGCTATCATGTCTCCCCTCATCCTTCTCTTCATTAAACTGGACATACCCAATTCCAGCAACCGTTCCTTATATGTTTTAGCCTCCAGTCCCCTAATCATCGTTGTTGCTCTTCTCTGTACTCTTTCTAGAGTCTCAACATCTTTTTTACATCGTGGTGACCAAAACTGGATGCAGCATTCCAAGTGTGGCCTTACCAAGGCATTGTAAAGTGGTATTAATACTTCAAGTGATCTTGATTCTATTCCTCTGTTAATGCAGCCCAGCACTGTTGAAGTTGAAGTCCTCATTTCTTAAAGTTGCAGATGTTGAGAAAATCTGGTTTAAGATATGATATATTCTGTACATCCTTTATGTCAACAGCTGTTCTCATTAAAATAAAGGGCCATCACATTTATTGTCTGTGGCTAATTACAGAGAGTCCACACTCAATGACCATTTGTTTAACAACTGTTCAAAATTATGATGATACTGAAAAAAAGAGGCAACCTGTCCTCAACATTTCAGATGTTGCAGTAACCCCAAAGTCATGTGATTGTGATTTGTCACTGGGCAACCATCACACATTTACAATGGTTATAGCATGCCACAATCACCTTTTGTGATCTCCCCAGCTGGCTTCTGACAAACAAAGTCAATGGGGAACCTGCAGGAGGTCTCAAGTCACAACTGCATGGGATTTATCAGTTATGGCAACCAGAACTTCTTGAGCTATTATCATAAATTGAAATCATTTGCATGATTTTGTTTTTGCTTTATGACTGTTTTGCTTAATGACAATTGCTAGGGTCATCAAGCAAGGATTCACTACTGATACTTTTTTTTAGCGCTAATGAACTGGTGGCTGAACTGAACCATGGGAGGCACAGAATATCTTTTAACTCTCAAGGGTCAGCCAATCATTCCTATACTAAAGAGTGACTTCCCACTCCCTTCAGCAGATAGAGAACATTGACAGAAGGACTTGAAAAATGGGAACCTGCATTTTCGTGTCAATTCCACAAGATATCTGACTTTCCTTGCAAATGAAGTTCTTTCTCTTGGGCTTTTTTTTTTTCATGCTACTGTTATTTGCATGAGCTTTTCTGAATCCCTCTTCCTAATCTGCCTCTGCTTGTGCTGACCAAAACTTCCTCTCACCAGCTGTCCTTACAGTTGCCTGTCGAATTAAAGCCATCATCAGCAACAATTATGCAATCCAGATGAAAACACAAGTGTGAAGTTATGAGAAACATGCTATGGCAACTGGTGTCCAAATGCTTGCAGGCAAGGAACACATTGTTGCAACATCTGGTTTATGGAGAGCCCAACTTGCTTCTTGTGTGGCTGTAAATCCAGGGTAAGTCGGTGGAAATAATCTTGTGGAAGTGCATGAAGGAAGATATTAACTAATTGGCTAGATCTGGGCTTGCTTAGTTCCTGATTTCCCAAAGGCCACTATGAAATTTAGCCCTGCAACAAGGTGCTGGGTTCACATGCTGTGTTGAGCACAGCCAGGATGTGGGGTGCATTAATATACATTCTTCCAGTCCTTGAATCAGAGGAAATGTGTGCCAGCATTAAATATGCCACTTTGACTGCCAAACACCATTCTGCTTTTGCAACACGGTCAGGAACTGGTGCTACCCTTACCGTTTTTACCAGTGGTGGGATTCAGCCAGTTCGCACCAGTTTGGGAGAACCGGTAGCTAATTTTGTTGCCCAGGCCCAGAATGGATTTCCGGAAGCAGCATCCACACAGAGAACCGGTTGTTCACATATTTGAATCCCACCACTGGTTTTAATGCATGACAAATCAGGGAAAGTAATTGATAAATACAATTCTCCTGATCCCAAGAGAATGCAGTTAGTCTGGGGAGATTCTTGTAAATAGGCACTCAACAATAAAGAAACTACTTTAGCTTACTCATGGAATCTCTGGCTACAGTAGAGGTGGGAGTAAAGAGGCAGTCTAGCTTGGAGCCACTCCATGAGAGTGACAGAGGCCAGACTGCTGACACCTTTACCTGCCTGATTCCAAGTGAATGCAGTTAGTCTAGGCCAAGGGTAGGCAACCTTGGCTCTTTTATGACTCGTGGACTTCAACTCCCAGAATTCCTGAGCCAGCCATGCTGAGGGAAAAAGGAGAGGTTTCAAAGCCGAGCCATTCTGGCTCAGGAATTCTGGGAGTTGAAGTCCATGAGTCATAAAAAGAGCCAAGGTTGTTTACCCCTGGCCTAGGCCTAGGCCACTTTATGACTCATGGACTTCAACTCCCAGAATTCCTGAGCCAGCATGGCTCAGCTTGGAAACCTCTCCCTTTCCCCTCAGCATGGCTGGCTCAGGAATTCTGGGAGTTGAAGTCCACAAGTCATAAAAGAGCCAAGGTTGCCTACCCCTGGTCTAGTGAGATTCTTGTAAATAGGCAATCAACAATAAAGAAACTACCTTAGCTTACTCATGGGCTTCTTCTGATTCCTTGCACCTGATAGAGATCTCTCTGGCTTCATTTCCTTTTTCGCCCAGTATCACCTTACTCTTCCTAATGTGGGGTGAGGCTGAGCATCGGGAAAGAGGTGAATTCTGATAGTTTGCCAGCCTCTGAGTTTAGCCATCTGTCAAAACCTGGTACCAAAATTAGGTAAAGCGCCGGGTACGGATGGTTTGACATCTATTTATTACAAAACATTAGTAGAAGAGATGACCCAACCTTTATGTGAGCTTTTTAATAATATATTACAAGGTTTAGAGATTCCTCCGTCATGGCGCAATGCTTTTATATCTCTGATTCCAAAAGAGGATCAAGATCTTACCTTGCCTAAGAATTATAGGCCTATATCTCTCTTAAATGTGGATTATAAAATTTTTGCAAAAATTTTAGCTAATAGGCTTATGGGGGTCTTGCAACAGCTTATACATAAGGACCAATCGGGTTTTATAACTGGAAGGTATATGAAAAATAATGTTAGACAAATTATTAACTTATTAGAATATTTAGATAAAAACAACCAAGTCTCTGCAGGGCTGATATTTTTGGATGCCGAAAAAGCTTTTGACCAACTGAATTGGCAGTTTATGTTAAGTTTAATTAAGGAGATGAATTTTGGTCAAAACATATTACAAGCTTTATCCAATATATATCAAAAACAGACTGCTCAACTTATTGTTAATGGGGGTTTGTCAGAGGTTTTCACAATAGAAAAAGGTACAAGACAGGGATGTCCATTATCTCCGCTACTGTTTGTTTTAACATTGGAAATTTTGTTGATTAGAATTCGGGAATTGCAAGAAATAAAAGGAATAGAAATCAACAAAAAAGAATATAAGTTAAGAGCTTTTGCAGATGACTTGGTTGTTACTTTGTCTCAACCTACTTACCCGGTAGTAAAATTATTACAATTGATTCATCAATATGGGTGTGTTTCGGGTTTTAAAATTAATAACAATAAGACTAAAATACTACCTAAAAATATGACTAATTGTGATAAACAGACCTTGGTTAAATTAACAGATTTTGAAGTTGTTGATAAAGTAAAATATCTGGGGGTCATATTATCTGTTTCTAATGCAAAATTGTACAAAAATAATTATGAAAAGTTGTGGATTGGGGTACAGAAGGATTTAAAGAATTGGGATAACTTACAGTTATCTCTTATGGGTAGAATTGCAGTTATCAAAATGAATGTTCTACCCAAATTTCTTTTTTTGTTTCAAATGTTACCTATCTTAAAGAATGAACTTAACTTAAATGAATGGCAGAAAGGTATTAATAAATTTATTTTGGCAGGGAAAAAACCAAGGGTAAAACTTAAAATTATGCAAGATTTCCGTGAGAGAAGTGGACTCAAGGTACCAAATTTGAAATTATATTATGATGCTGTGGTTTTAACACTGATTAGTGATTGGGTAAATTTAACAAATGTAGAAATACTCCATTTGGAGGGTTGGGATTTACTTTTTGGATGGCATGCCTATTTAATTTTTAATAAAAAAGTGGATCGGGTTTTTAAATCTCATATTATAAGGACTTCTTTGCTCAGGGTATGGAGGAAATATTATAAAAGTGATTTTAAAATACCATTATGGGCTATACCTTGGCATGCGATAGAGGGGATAAAGAGAGGAGTTAAGATGGATACGGTTCCCTATATACAACTACTTAGATGGGATGGTCAAAATTGGCAGTTAAAATCTTTGGAAGATCTAATACATGAAAATATTACTTATTCATGGTTTCAATATAGACAAATAGTGGAGAGATGGAAGATGGATCGTAATATGGGTTGGCTTAGAGAAGATGAAAATCTTTTTAAACAAGTAAGGGATCAAAGACCAACTCATATTAAGAGGGTTTATGGGGTTCTAGTGGAAATGGATTCAGAATCTGAATTAATCAAAGATTGTATGATTAAATGGGCACAAAATATTGGTGAACCAATCCCACTGGATACTTGGGAACTTATATGGGTGAGGAATGTTAAATTCACACAAGCGCAGAATTTAAGAGAGAATTTTTATAAAATGTTTTATAGATGGCACCTTGACCCACAAAAATTGTCTATTATGTACCCTGATCTACAGCCTAAATGTTGGAGATGTGGTTGTTTGGATGCTACCTATTATCATATTTGGTGGTCGTGTAAAAATATAAAAGCTTTCTGGATTAAGATATGGTGGAATATTCAAAGAATTTTTAGAAGGAGGGTAAAATTTACCCCGCAATTATTTTTATTAGGTATTGTTACGGATTGTGATGCTAAGGAAGTTATATTGATGTTAAATTTGATCACAGCCGCAAGGCTGCTAGTAGGACAATATTGGAAGAAGGAATCTTTGCCTACCCTACAAGAGTGGTTTTATAAAGTTTCTTATTTGGCGGAAATGGCAAAGATTTCGGCTTTCTTAAAGGAGCAATCTCAAGAGAAATTTTTTGTTGTATGGGAAAAATGGATAAATTTTATACAATATAATTTGGATATGGGAAAATATCATTTAGCTTTTTTATAATTGTATAAAATTTTTTTTGATATTTTATAGATTGTTTTTTTTTCTTTCTCTTTTTCCGTCTTTTGTTTTCTTTTCTCTTTTTTTTCTTTTCTCTTTTTTATCCTTTTTTCTTTTTCTTTTTCTTTCTCTCTCTCTTTCCCTTCTTTTTTTCTCTTTCCTTTTTAAGTATTTTTCTTTTTAATGCATATGTTATCTTATCATTAATTATTTTATAAGTTGTAAAAATTTGTTTAGGTTTTTTAAAATTTTAAATAAGCCTGTATCCAGTTCTGGGAAGCTCGGGGAGGGGGGAGGGAGGGGGGGTTTGAGAGGGATGGGTGAGGGTTGGTCGTTTATTTGTAAAACTTTTAAAAATTTTTCAATAAAAAAAAAAACCTGGTACCAAGGGAGCTGAATAACAGAATAACAGAGTTGGAAGGGACCTTGGAGGTCTTCCAGTCCAACTCCCTGCTCAAGCAGGAAACCCTTTCAGACAAATGGCTGACCAATCTTCTCTTAAACATCTCCAGTGTTTGGAGCACTGGAGGCCAATTGTTCCACTGATTCATTGTTCTAACTGTCAGGATCTACAGAATGGTGGATACTTATGGTTGAAACAGGAGAGTCTCTTCTGTATCACTGGACAGCTTTTCCTTCCTATGATGAAAAAGTAGAGAGTTGACTCCTCAGCACCTGTCAGCCAGTCTGAAAAACAGACATTCGTGTACGTGAGAGGGCTGTTTTTACATTTAGGTTTAGCACTGTAATTTCTGGCTCGAGGTATTGTGTGATTCTGGCCAGTTTTGAATTAGACGAGAAACAGAGAATAGAGGGTTATGTGGTTACCCTATTTCTGGGGCTGACCCACTTTAGAAAGTAATGAAGGCTCAAAAAAAAAAAAAAAAAAAAAAAAAGAGAGAGAGAGAAAATAATGCTATCCTATAGGAACAGTTAAAGATTTGGGGGAAGAAAGTTATTCTACTTTTTTCCATTGATGTTTTTGCTTTTGATTGAAAAGGGGCAAGTGCATGGGTGCATGTGTGCTGCCTGTGTGTGCAGAAACATTATAACCATTGTGTGTTTCACCTGTAATCTGACACTGCACAACCCAGAAAAAGATGTGCTACTTCCTCTACAGCAGGGGTGGGGAACTATGGCCCCTTTATGACCTTTGGACTTCAACTTCCAGAATTCATGGGTCAGCCATGCTGACCCAGGAATTCTGGGAGTTGAAGTCCACAGGTCATAAAGGGACCATAGTTCCCCACCCCTGCTCTACAGTCTCTGAGAAGTAGGACTAAGTGTGAGAATTGGACAAGGAGATACCATCAATAAAACATCAAGCTATTGCTTAGCTTTACAGAGAGGAAATAACTTCCTTCCAATTGCCTAAGCCAATCCGGAGCCAGCCTTTGACTAAATGATCAAGTTCGTATTTATGAAATTAGTGACCTACGTGAATTGGTGTCATATGCTCCCTTTTAACAGACTCTCTGTTATTATTCTCAATGAAATATGACAATAAAGTGCTCTGTTTCACCCGTTAGTCATTTCCAGCTGCTATGAAAATAATATGTTTGGTGTAATTCATTTGAGATCTGATGGGTTTAAGACTCCTCTGACAAGATATAATCAGCTCATTATGGAGAAACAGAAGCCATCCTTGTTGCAGATAAATTGCTCAGAGTTGTGATTAAATTACTCCAGCAAAATATGGAAGAATGGACTTCCAGCACATACAAATGCTTTATTATCAGCAGTCCCACATGATAATCTTGCATGAATTCACTTTTTGCTCCTGGGTCCATGGGGATGTGTGCCTTTTTCCTAGATGTATTCTTGGATGATGGCAGCTAGACCAAACCATCCCCCCCACTAAGATAACAACAACAACAACAGAGTTGGAAGGTCTTCTAGGCCAACTCCCTGTGCAGACAGGAAACCCTATACCATTTCAGACAAATGGCTGTCCAGTCTCTTCTTAAAGACTTCCAATGTTGGAGCATTCACAGCTTCTGGAGGCAGGTTGTTCCACTGATTAATTGTTCTCACTGTCAGGAAATTTCTCCTTAGTTCTAGGTTGCTTCTCTCCTTGATTAATTTCCGTCCATTGCTTCTTGTCCTGCCTTCAGGTGCTTTGGAGAATAGCTTGACTCCCTCTTCTTTGTGGCAGCCCCTGAAATTTTGGAACACTGCTATCATGTTACTCTTAATCCTTCTTTTCACTAGACTAGACGTACCCAATTCCTGCAACCATTCTTCATATGTTTTAGCCTCCAGTCCCCTAATCATCTTTACTGCTGTTCTCTTAATCTTTTTTACATCGTGGTGACCAAATTCACTTCTTTTTCTTATTCAGTTTCACCACATTTCTATTTCTAAATCCATACGAATGCTTCATATTTCTTCCATAATAGTGTTGTCCTGACAATGCTTGTATATCTTAATACGAGTTTCTCTCTGCTTTGTATGCAGGCATCGTCAGAGGGAGATCAATGCAGTGGTTTTGGGGGATCTGAATAGCTGATTTGATATTCTATGAAAGTTGGCAATTTAAGGTTTTTGTGCCTCTGGAACAAATATGCCCCAATATTTTCTTCCTAAGGAGTTATTTTTGACATGTCTAATGGACAGAAAGCCTTGCTAATTCTCTGTTGTTCCAGAGGGCAGATCCAGAATCAATGGGTTAAAACTACAAGGAAGGCGGTTCAGCCCACACATCACAAAGAACTTCCTGACTATAATCTTTCAATAGAGCAAGAATGGCAATTAAAAGTCTATGGAAATTATCAATCATCCAGGTCATGGTTGTCCCAAGGGTGCTTTTCCAAAACTGGACTTTCTTGGTTTTTTTCCTTGAAAACGTTTTGCTTCTCATCCAAGAAGCTTCTTCAGTTCCCGAAAAAAAAAAAAACCCAAGAAAGTCCAGCTGCCTTTTGAAAAAGCAGCTTTAGGAGGGTGGGCAATTAATTTTCCTGAGGCCCATATGAGAAACTGGCCTATTGTGAAGGGCTGAATCAATAACTCCTATCTGAGCTCTGTCTGAACTCTACCTGCTCACCTGCAAGGCCACTCTTCGACTGAGGTGGCGGTGGATGGTCGAGCCTGGGTCCCCTCATGTGATGACTGCTGCTACCTCTTCATGTTGCTCAAGGTGATGGGTGAGTGCTACACAGGTGCAGAATTACATTTCCTCTTCCTACTTTCCTGCAGACACCAGCCAAATGAAGGAGTGCATGGCGATTGCGCAAAGCTAGACCTGACTCGGTTCTCCCCACCACCACCACCACAGAACGCTTATTTATACTTGATTTCTAATTTCCAGTTGACCTCACATGGACTGGACAAGGATAGCCAAAGGTCCAAATATGACCATGGCCCTAAAATGCCTAGGTCTGCAGTAGAGGTTGAATGATCAGCTCTCAAAGATGTTTTAATAGTTTCTGCACTAAGCAGTGAATTGGATTAGATTATCTTTGGGGATTTTTTCATCTCTATTATAGTTTGATTCTGTGAAATGTACTGTTCTTGGAAGTGATTCTACAGGTGGTCCTTGACTTACAACAACAACTGGGACCAGAGCCTTTATCACTAAGCAATGTGGTTGTTAAGTGAGTCATAACTGATTTTACTACCTTTTTTTGGCATGATTGTTAAGCGAATCACATAGTTCAGGGGTCTTCAAACTTGGTCCTTTTATGATTTGTGGACTTCAACTCCCAGAATTCCTCAGCCAGCTGGCTTCTCCTTTGATTTTGCTTGTTGGAAGCTGACTGGGAAGGTCACAAAGGGCTTCCAGGTGACCCCAAAGTAAATTCATGCCGGTTGCAAATCCCCAAATTTTTAGTCATGTGATCGCAGCAACATTGTGACAATCATAAGGGTATGGACCAGTCATAAACCACTTTCTCCAGCACTATGACTTTGAATGATCACTCGATGAATGATCATAATTCAAGGTCTACTTGTACCATACCATTCTTTTCAAACTCTGCCAGCTCCTCCAAGATATTGGATTGCAAACTCTGAACGATTTCATATTGAATGGCTGATTCTCCATCATCCAGAATATGATATGGTTGTCCCAAAGATGCTTTTCCAAAAGGCAGCTGGACTTTCTTGGAAAAGCACTTCTGCGGTTTCATGTTGAAGCTGCTTTTTGATGATATCAGAATAATAAGAAGAAAGTACAACAACTTAAGTCTCTCTGACTCTAGCCTGGAGTTAGAGGGAGCCAATAACATAGAGATGAAAAATGATACTGCCAAGTCATGTTTGTGCCTTGTCTAGGTTCAACTAGGAAAAAGTCTTTAGCTTTGTTTGAACATAGAATCATAGGGCTGGAAAGGACCTTGGAGGTCTTCTAGTCCAACCTTGCTCAAGGCAGACAAACTTATACCACTCTGGTCAAATGGTTGTCCAGTATGTTTTGAAAACTTCCAGCGATGGAGAACCCACAACTCTGGGAGGTGAGCTCCAAGTTAAGTTCACTGACTTCAGAAGAGTGGTTGCTTGAAATAGCTCCCAATGAAGGTCACATTAAAGTTAAAATATAACATTGGATTTGTACAGAAGTAATCCAAGTGTCAGCATCATCAATAGCTCAAAAGGCTTATCATAAACTATGTCACTTTGCATTAATTAATTTGATTCCTACCAAGAAAGATCAGTGCTGACACGGATAAAATAAAAGCAGGAACAACCTTCAATTTAGACTTAGACATAAGCATAGAATAACAGAGTTAGAAGGGAGCTTGGAAATCATCTAGTCCAGGGCTTTTCAACCTTTTCACCCATTGTGCCACTTTTAGGATATGGCAGCATCCGAGTACCACCAGTCACCTAGCAAGGTGTCAAAAACTTGATGACCAAAAAAAAAAAAAAAGGAAAAAAATGATAAAGTACAGGTAGTCCTCGACTTAACAACAATTCGCTTAGTGACTGTTTGAAATTACAAGGGCACTGAAAAAAGTGCCCCCCAAGCCACAGCCGAGCAAGACAGTGCCCAGCAACGCTCTTCCTCCTGTCCAAGGTTTTCATTGTTATGAGCATTTCTGTTGAGGATTGGCAGCGGGGGTGGGGTGGGGGGTGTTTGGTTTTTATTCCCCCCGTCTGCTGGGTGGTTGCAGCAGGTTTTGGTCACTTCACATGACCATGCAACACTGTGACTGTCATAAATATGAATCAGTTGCCAAGCATTTGAATGTAAATCACAAGACCCTGGAGATGCTGCAACATTCCAGCTGATCGGCACTTCTTCTGGGCTTAGCAGAAGCGTCAGGATCAGAGCTGCTTTCCAGCTGATTGGTGCTTCTTCAGGGCTCAGCAGAAGCACCAGGATCAGCGCCAAGCTCCAGCTAGAGGCACTGAATCATCTGCCTGGAGCTTCTGCTGAGCCCTGACAGCTCTACAGCTCCAGCCATCTCTCGCTTAGGCTTGTGTGGTGCTGCCATGGTTCAGCTCATTCCCCTCCCCTGCTACTTTTCTAGGATGGTTGCATACCACCTGCCAGGTGCCAATGTACCACAGGTGGTACCCGTACCACTGGTTGAAAAGCCCTGATCTAGTCCAATCCCCTACTCAAGCAGGAGAGTCTATTCCAGACAAAAGCTAAAGCTTTCTTCTGTCTACTCCTGTCCGACTCTTGGGGGTGGGGCCCATCTCTGTTTCTTAGCCAAGGGACTAGTGTTGTCCAAAGTCACTTCCATGGTCTTGTGACCAGCACGATTATATGCTGAGGTGCACAGAACTCTGTTACCTTCCCACCAAAGTGGTACCTATTTATCTACTTGCATTTTCCTGCTTCTGAACTGCTAGGTTGGCAGGAGTTGGGGCAAGTAATGGGAGCTCACACTGTCGTGTAGCGCTCAAGTCTCAAACCTGGGCTGTTAGCTTTCTGCATCTTTAACCATTATGGCTATCCAATCTCTCCAGTGATGGAGCACCCACAACTTCCAGAGGCAAACCGTTCTCTTTGTTCTCCCAACATATGGAACCCTAAGTTCACCAGACAGGCTGGAGATATACAACAGTTATGCCACAATAAGAAAAATTGAGTCTTGGGCATTAATCATCCCAACTAACTTCCTTCTCTACTTCTTGACCGGATTTGTTTGTATAAACATGTTGGATTCACACATTTCCATTCTCAGCATGCTGCAGCCCATGAAATGGAGCCATTCTAGAGTAGAAATAAGACAGCTAATGTGTCCAAGTGCTCTACTTTTGGAAAGAAAGAGTGAGAAGCGAAGCCATATTCTTGATCGCATCATGTTCTTTCCTTGGGTGAACACTAAAAGCGCTTTAATATCAACCTAATCAGCTAACGCCCCCCCCTCCCCAAATCTTGTTTCAAATACATAAATAAATAAAAAAAATTCTGAAAGTGTTGATAGAAATGTCTGGGTTTAAAAGACCGGCTGCAGATTAGTCTTGCCGGATTTTAACCATCGGTCCTGAGTTATTGAGTTGTTCACAGTGAAGCATCTGCCTGATGCAACCTTTTTTTTTTTGTTTCCATGGGGATAGAAGCAGTCGACTGCAGCAGCCAATCACAGTGAGTCTGCCTGACAGCATTATACGAGAAGATGTTTGCTCAGCTCCTTGATTTGCTTTATCAGGGACATTAATCTAGTTATATGGTGAGCACTCAAAATTGTAAGCAGTGGAGGGTGGCTGAGGAAGGAAAGACTTAGTCCTTTGGAAGAAAAACAAAATCACTCCATACCCCTGTTTAGAAGAACAGCATTTAAACTGGACAACTCATTTTGAAACCGGAGGGATGTTATTACTGAAGCTTTTTTTTACCAACCCAGATCACAAATGAAGAAAAAGAAGCTTAATAAATTGGAATTGATTTTTTTTTCCCCTAACCAGATCGGAGTAAAATCAACATGGTGTCAATATTTATAGTTTTGTAGCTATTGTCTCCTGCCAGATAATTAAAGATCAGTTCATGGAGCCAATACAATCACTTATGCAATCATTATGGACATATTGTACCGATCTATGTTTGAACCAACTTTGGGCCTAATGGGTTATGATGAATTTAAGCCCTGCTGATTAAAAAGTAATGTATTTCCTTGGTTCTTCATAAAGGATTACAGGAGGATTATTATGGATTGGCACACTAGTTTAAGGTGCGGCACGGTGCCTCACCAGTTAAGACACTGGGCTTGTTGGTTGGAAAGCTAACAGCCCTGCTTCAAGACCTGAGCTCCATACGATGGGGTGAGCTCCCATCCTAGCCCCAGCTCCTGTCAACCCAGCAGTTTGAAAGCAGGCAAATGCGGGTAGATAAATAAGGACCCTTTCTGTGGGAAGGTAACAGCACTCCGTGATGTCATGCTGGCTACAAGACTGTGGACATGTTTTCAGACAGCACTGGCTCAATTGCCTTGAAATGGAGATGAACACCGCCTCCTATAGTCGGCAACGATTAGCAGAGTAAAATCCGCAGCGTCTCCTTTTACGCTAGTTTAAACAGTTGATCTAGAAAACTTGTATATTTTCCCTCCCCAATCTCAGCTCTGGTTCTTCCTGTGCTGTGATTCAGTGGAAGATATTGTGTGGTAGCCGTCACTAACTTATGGGTTCCTATCATCAAATCTTCTTTCTACAAGCTGGATGACATCAACTCATACTTTCTGATATATGTGTGAGCCTTTTCATCCCAAATGAAGGTCTGAGAGAGTTTGCCAGCAATGCCCGTCAGCCCTAATGAGTGACAGGTTTTAGAACTGACATACACCAGGACGTTTTAGGTTGTCTATGAAGGATTCAATCAAGACAATGCATTGTAACTTATAAAAATTGAATTGATAAGTTACTTGTCACCAGTCCCGTAACTCTGTAACCTTCCTGTCTTCCCCTCCCCTTCCCCTCCCCCCCCTTCCGCAACTTGGCCTCATCCCAGTATAAATTCTAGATCAGTTTAATTACTCCATGCAACGGACAAAGTGAGCTGGGGCTCACAAAACCTTGTCTTTAAATATAATTTGTTCATTGAAAAAGTGCTAGCAGACACCTTCTGATGTTAGATTACTCTCGATTAATATGGCACTTTCCCTACAACATCTACGAATAGATAGTGCCTGCATGAATGAATTATTTCATTCATTAATTCATCCTCTACCATATGTTGCCATTATGTTCCAGATTGCAATCATTCACATGCTATGGTTTATCATCAGAAATGCCCATAGATTTTAGCCTCCATTACTCACCCTGGCTCTGGTCAATTGAAGCTTTTGAATAACAACTTTTTAGTACAAGATAGACAAGGTATAAATGATCAGTCTTAGCTAGCACTTGTAAAATTTTCCACTACCGATAAGAAAGTATAAATCACTTCTGACATATTTTAACCAATATTCTGCAAGCATAATCATACCAGCATTTTCACACTATTGTGAGTTGAATGTCTAACTTAGAGACAAACTTGAAAAAAGGTTAAAGATACCATTTTACTGATTTTGATTGGTGGCGGGTGTTCTTTTTGTTCCCTTTTTGGCTTGTTGATTGTCTCTTTTGCACAGTATGTAGATATTGTTTAAGTCTGTGTGTCAGGTGATGGCCAATTTACCAGAGTGCAGGGCTTCCAGGAATTCTCTGAACTTAGCTTGGGAGAAATTTAATTTCAGACTTGCAAGATTCTGTTTGTGTGACCTTACAATAAAGGTATTGTTGATTATCACAGTTGTACTTTTTGTCTACACTAATTCAAAAGGCCAATACATTCAGAGCAGTTTGTGTTTCTTTACTATTGTGAGCTGCATGTCAAACTTAGAGACAATCTTGAAAAATAGGTTAAAGGAGCCATAGTCACAGCTGGAAGAACTTTGGATGCAGAAAAAACATTGCATGAACATAATGACAAGTGAAGAGGTTTATTTTATTTTATGGCCGCCAGTCCAATTCTTGACTGCCCCATACATCCAAGCAGGTAATGCTTTTGTAAAGCATTTCTAAGTCAGTTTATCTGTGTCACCTCCTCCCTCTGCTTTTTGCCAAGGTATGTTTGGAAAAGCAACCTGGATGCTTGTCCTCTGTCTTTTCCACAAGAAAAGCTAAGAAAAGACAGTTTCTCTTGCAATATTCAAAAGAAAAGAGTAAAATTTTCCTAAATGAAATTAATCTTTTACTTGATGAATGGCTGCAGGAATTGGGTGTGGCCAGTCTAGAGAGAAGAAGAAATAGGGAAGACATGATAGCAGTATTCCGGTATTTGAGGGGCTGCCACAAAGAGGGAGGGATCAATTTATTTTCCAAAGCACCAGAAGGCAAGACGAGAAACAATGGATGGGAACTAATCAAGGAGAGAAGCAACCTGGAATTAAGGAGAACGTTTCTGTGAGAACAGTTAACCAGTGGAACAGCTTGCCTTCAGAAGTTGTATGTGCTTCATCACTGGAGGTTTTTAAGAAGAGATTGGACAGACACTGGTACAGGGTTTCGTGCTTGAGCAAGAGGTTGGACTAGAAGAACTGAAAGCTCTCTTCCAGGTCTATTCGGATTAATATTGACCTAAATCAGTGGTTCTCAACCTTTTTAATGCCGCGACCCCCAACTGGTCGTAGGTCGAGGACTACTCAACCAGTCGTAAGTCGAGGACTACTCAATTGGTGCAGCACCGTTTGCAGAATGGGACTTTTGGCGGGCTCAGCAGGGCAGAGACAGCCTGGACAATTCCTATTGGCTTTTGAAAGCCAATAGAATTAGACTCTATTCAAGAGAGTCTATTCTATTGGCTTTCAAAAGCCAATAGAATAAAAGGGAGTAGCACAGCTAAGGAAAAGGGGGAAAAAATGGCGGACTGCGTTGTTTGGCAACCCCCATGAAATGGTTGTTCGACCCCAAATGGGGTCCCGACCCACAGGTTGAGAACCACTGGTCTAAATGAAAACCCAACTTTGTGGATAATTGAATTACTCATCAACTTCCTTTTGCAAGTTAAATTAATTCCAGCAAGATGGGATTTTTAAATTAAAGTATGTGATGGTGGTGAAACAGCATGGGTGTTCGGGATTCAGTCTGAGTTGGTTGGAGAAATATAGATCTGGATGAGCATCGTTTGATCTCATGAATTGCAATGGACAATGAGAGAATTGCTGAGAGGCTCTGATGTAACTGAATGATGCAGCAACTGCCAAGCAAGACTTTACTGATGCTGAATCATGCTGCTGTTGCTGATGATACATTTTTCCATGTGTGATTTTTTATGCACCAGAGGGAGGAGCTGTGCTTTTAGAACACGCGTTTTGTGGACTGCGTTTCTTTCCTATCCTTTTAGTTATTTTTATTTGTTTATTACATTTTTTAGCACACTTTTATTACTTTACAAGTAACTCAAGGCAGCAAACATATTTTCACCACAATAACTCTGTGAGGTGGATTGGGCTGAGAGGGAAGGACTGGCCCAAAATCACCCAGCCAGCTTTCATGCCTAAGGTAAGACTAGAACTCACGGTCTCTGGTGATTGGCCCAAAGTCTCTCAGACATCTTTCCTGCCTGAGGCAGGACTAGAACTCACTGTCTCCTGGTGATTGGCCCAAAATCACCCAGCCAGCTTTCATGCCTTAGGTAAGACTAGAACTCATTGTCACCTGGTGATTGGCCCAAAGTCACTCAGCCAGCTTTCATGCCTAAGGCAGGACTAGAACTCACTGTCTCCTGGTTTCTAGTCTGGTGCCTTAACCACTAGACCAGGGGTAGGCAACCTTGGCTCTTTTATGACTCGTGGACTTCAACTCCCAGAATTCCTGAGCCAGCCATGCTGAGGGGAAAGGGAGAGGTTTTCAAGCCGAGCCATGCTGGCTCAGGAATTCTGGGAGTTGAAGTCCACAAATCGTAAAAGAGCCAAGGTTGCCTACCCCTGCACTAGACCAATTATCATAATACAAAATCAAAATTGGCTGAAAGATAACCAGCAAGATATGCAAATATGGCCAGTTTAGAATTTCAGTTTGCAACTCTGTTTTTTCCATTGAGAATGAGATTGGCTCAACTACTTGCCTCTGTTGGCTGTACAATTTATATTCTTAGTCTTCTGATTGGATATCCCTGCTAAGCATATGTTTCCATTAAACCCTGACCCATTAAGGAGATAGCTAAAAACATCAGTCTTAAGGGAATTTAGCTGGTTTCAGGTTAAAGGTGAATAAATAAATAAATGCTGTCCACGATACCAGATCCCAAATTCTTGAAAGGCAGACTACAGTCAAAAGGATGAAAAACTTGGAGCACCAAAACTGAATGATTGAAAAGATTGGGTAAACCCCTAATCCAGCCTGAAACTGGTTCTACAAATTGAATCGTCACAGAGTTGGAAGGGCTTCTCTCTCTTGATCCCTTGAATTTGTATAAAGATATTCCTTACAAATGGTGTCTGACTGATTATAGCCAGCAAAAAAATGAGTCCAGAAACTGTGCAGAGAGGAGTAACAAAGTTGAATAGGGACGGAAGGCTAAAACATATGAGGAACGGTTGCAGGAATTGGGTATGTCTAATTTCATAAAAAGAAGGACTAGGAGTGACATGATAGCAGTCATCCAATATTTGAGGGGCTGCTACAAAGAAGAAGAGGGGGGGGGTCAACCTATTCTCCAAATCACCAGAAGACAAGACAAGAAGCAATGGATGGAAACTAATGAGGGAAAGAACCAATCTAGAAATAAGGACTGCAGCCAAGAAATTAAAAGAGGCTTGCTCCTGGGGAGGAAAGCTATGGCAAATCTAGACAGCATACTAAAAAGCAGAGACATCACCCTGCCAACAAAAGTGCGTATAGTCCAGGCCATGGTTTTCGCAGTTGCAATGTATGGCTGTGAAAGTTGGACCATAAGAAAGGCTGAGTGACAAAGAATGGAGGCCTTTGAACTATGGTGCTGGAGAAGACTCCTGCGAGTCCCTTGGACTGCAAGGCGTTCAAACTGGTCAGTCCTAGAAGAGATCAACCCCGACTGCTCTTTAGAAGGCCAGATCCTGAAGTTGAAACTCAAATACTTTGGCCACCTAATGAGAAGGAAGGACTCGCTGGAGAAGGGTCTAATGCTGGGAAAGATTGAGGGCAATAGAAGAAGGAGATGACAGAGAGTGAGGTGGCTGGATGGAGTCACTGAAGCAGTAGGTGTGAACTTAAATGGACTCCAGAAGATGGTAGAGGACAGGAAGGCCTGGAGGAACGTTGTCCATGGGGTTGCGATGGGTCAGACATGACTTCGCAATTAACAACAACAAAAGAAATAAGTAACAGTGACAGTGTGTGACAGTGAGAACAATTAATCAATGGAATGACTTGCCTTCAGAAGTTGTGGGTGACCCCTCACCGGAGGCTTTTAAGAAGAGATTGGACAACCATGTGTCTGAAATGGTGTAGGGTTTCCTGCCTGAGTCAGGGGTTGGACTAGAAGACCTCCAAGGTCCCTTCCAACTCTGTTATTCTATTAAAAGAATCCCATCTGTCTTTCCAACTGACTGGTAGAAGGTATTTCCTAACATTTAAACTTCTGGTAACTTTAAATCTTTATTTCATATCTGTCCCCTTGGGACAATAGAGAACATATCTTGACTTTCTGTTCTGTGGCAGTTCTTCTGATGTTTGCCAAATGAAGCTACAACTATTCTCTAACTTCTCTAACTTCTCTTTTAAGGCTCAGCAGATACAAAACCTTCAAGCCTCTTCTTACACAAATTAATTTCCAACTCCTTAATCATTCTCCTTGTCCTTTGAGGCACTTGCTCCAGTTTTCTTCTTTTTTTCTGAATTTTCTTACAATGTGATGCTCCAAATGGAACATAATACTCAACGTGGGATACGTCCAAAGAAAAATAAAGTGGAATAATTGCTTCCTGTAATTTGGAAGGTATACGTCTGCTGATGTGAATCTAAAACTGCATTTGCCTTTTTTCCCCCAGACACATCACACTTTTTGTGTTGCTAATAAAACCACCATTTTCTTTTCTTTTTCTCCACAAGGATTGTTGCCAAGCCAGGCATTTTCTCCCGCTCTGTAATTTAGAATGTATCTTCTTTGATTCCCAGCCAAATCAAACCATTTCATATTCCCAGAGTTGACATTAAAAATGTAATAGAGTTTAATTCTTTCCAATCTCTACCTTACTCTGCCCCCTCGACTCTCTTCCACAGACACCCAGCTGTTGACTTCCTGCAATCTGTTTACTGTGCTTCTGGTTCCTTGGATTCATAAAGTCTATGGATTTCCTGTGTACAGGTAGACCTCAACGTACGATGCGTCACTTAGCTGTTTGAAGTGACGACATACCAGGAAAAGACGAGTTACAATCCAGATCTGAAGTTGTGACTTCAGCCCCTCCCTTACGCAGCCATGTGACTGCATTTTTGCCACTTGGCAACACGGCTGTGTTTATGGCTGTTTGTAGCGTCCCATGGTCATGTGATCATGTTTTACGACATCTATGGAGATTCTTAGTCGTCCAGGTCATAGTTATCCCAAACTATCTTCAGAACTGAAGAAGCAAAACGTCTTCAGAGAAAAACAAGAACATCCAGTTGCCTCGTGAAAAAGCACCTGTGGGGTATTTTACAACAGTTTTCCCCAAAACTGGCTCTTACTTTACATTTTTGGCAAAACCACACTACAGCAAACTATGGGATCATTTAATGTCCATGCTGTTGTAGAGCAGGCATGTCATGGTGTTCACATTTATGAAGGTCATACTTGTTGAATGACCACTCTAAAAACATTATGAGTTTGGTCATGTGACTGATCTATTTTATGACCGTTACGACTTACAATGGTAATGGGCAGACTCCATAACTCGAGGACTATCTGTACTTACATCAGTTTCCCAGTTGATCAGTGAGCTGTTAAGGTTCTTCTGTATAGGCTTTTGGCTTGACTTGGTCTAGGGCAGGGGTAGGCCACCTTGGCTCTTTTATGACTCGTGGACTTCAACTCCCAGAATTCTTGAGCCAGCATGGCTCAGCTTGCAAACTCTCCCTTTCCCCTCAGCATAGCTGGCTCAGGAATTCTGGGAGTTGGTCCATGAGTCATAAAAGAGCCAAGGTTGCCTACCCCTGGGCTAGGGCAGGGGTGTCAAACTGCCGGCCCACGGGCCAGATGCGTCATGCTGAAACCGCACCCAGCCCATTGCCAGCAATGGGAAAAAAGTCACAATACGTTGTGATACATCACGAGACATTGCAAATTTGACACCCCTGGTCTAGGGTTTCCCAGTTGAAACTATGGTGAAGTCTGTCCATTTATTTTTTTTCTGTTTTTTCTTCTGAGGCTGCTGGGTCTTTTGGTCTACTTAGGATCTTTTGGAAGACTTTAGTTGGTTTGTGTGCTGTGGTGATGCCATGTGGTTTTAATACTGGTGGTTTCTGAGATGATTTTGATGTATGGCAGTGTTATTCTCTTCACAGCTTGTGTTGGTTGTGCTATTTTGGGCTGGCACTTTTTGATGAAGTCGTATGCAGATCCATTTTGTTGGAAGATGTATAGATGATCTGTTTCCTTTTTTCTGATAGTCAGGGGTGTTTGTGCTCATCTAATTAGTGTTCTTTTACAATTTCCCTTGTGGGACGTTGGGTTGTTATTTTGGTAGCTGAGTGCTTGGTTGTGGATAGTTTTACAACACACTTGTGTTTCTAATTTGCCATCACTGACTCTGCTGATAAGGATATCAAGAAAGGGTAGCATGTTGTTGTTTTCTTCTACCCTAGTGAATTGCAGTCCTTTAAAGATGT
Source organism: Crotalus tigris (assembly GCF_016545835.1). Classification (NCBI taxonomy): domain Eukaryota; kingdom Metazoa; phylum Chordata; class Lepidosauria; order Squamata; family Viperidae; genus Crotalus; species Crotalus tigris. The sequence continues at coordinate 813,106 of NW_024096548.1, forward strand.
GGTTGATGATTTTGTGTGTGTTCCCTAGTTGGTCCTTTTTTATTATGATGAAAGTGTCGTCTATGTACTGGATCCATATTTTGGTTGTATGCATCGAAGTGGTATAAATCTTCATTAATTTTAATATTTATTGTTATCAGAACAGAATAACAGAGTTGGAAGGGACCTTGGAAGTTTTCTAGTCCAACCCCCTGCTCAGGCAGGAAACCCTATATCATTTCAGGCAAACGGTTGTCCAATTTCTTCTTAACAAAAGCCAGTGTTGGAAGCATTTGCAATTTTGGAGGCAGGTTGTTCCACTGATTAATTGTTCTAACTGTCAGGAAATTTCTCCTCAGTTCTAGGTTGCTTCTCTCTTTGGTTAGTTTCCATCCGTTGCTTCTTGTCCTGCCTTCAGGTGCTTTGGAGAATAGCTTGACTCCTTCTTCTTTGGGGCAGCCCCTGAGATATTGGAACACTACTATCATGTCTTTCCTTGTCCTTTTCTACATTAAACTAGACATACCCAATTCCAGCAACCATTCCTTATATGTTTTAGCCTCCAGTCCCCTAGTCATCTTTATATGTTTTAAAAAGCCATGTTTTATATTGTTTTTTATATTGTTGTTATTGATATTGTTATATTGTTGTTTTTCCCCTTATTATAAGATGCCTAGAAGAGTCTGAAGGTTAGATGGGCAGTATATACATTGAATAAATAATAATAATATGCTGATCCTGGATTCTTGGGACGGACTCGGTAGTGGATGAAAATGCCAAATCCAGTCTAAACACCTGGCTGTCTGAGTAATGAACCAGTAATAATAACAACAGAGAACCTCATCTCCTTCCAAGCACACCTGCTTCATTTATTTATTTATAATCCCACCTTCATCATTTTTATAAATAACTCAAGGTGGCAAACATACGCAACACACTTTTCTCCTCCTATTTTCTCTACAACAGGGGTGTCAAACTGCCGGCCCATGGGCCGGACCCATCACATGGAAGCTGCACCCATCTCATTGCCGGCAATGGCAAAACCGGCCTGATATGTTGCGTGATGTCACGTGACGTCGCGAGTTTGACATGCCTGCTCTACAACAACCATGCTTTGAAGCCAGTTGGGCTGAAAGTCACGCAGCTGGCTTTCACGTTTAAGGCAGGACTAGAACTCACAGTCTCCTGGTTTCTAGGCCAACATCTTAACCACTCTACCAAACTGGCTCTCTCTGTAACTCAGATTAAAATTGGAACCAGAAAAAGATCTCCTGCCCATCGTACTCACCTTGCATTGAAAGGGAGTGAACGATGAACTACAAAACAAAATAGTATTGTTGAAAAGCAGCCAGAGGCATCCTTAACCCTTTCACCAACCATCTCCTGTTCACCTATCCAACTGAATAATTTGGCTTGTGGGAGGCATTTTAGGTTTTTGGGGGTTAACTTCCAACTATTTCCTAAAGCCTTTAATCTTCTCAAACATATTATAATCCAGCCTGCTCAGAGTGACTAGGCAAAGAGATATATTGATCTAGCGGCCTCATTATAAGTTGTACATTGTGAACTTAGCATCCTTGGTCATGCCATTAGTGCAATTATCTTATTTCATTAGGGAAAGCATCACTTTGCATTAGAGCATATTGGTTCTCTTTGAAAAAGCAATGATGTTTTCCAGCAAAGGAAAGGCAGTCATTAATTTCAAAGGAGATACCTGATCATCATCCCAGCTGCTTAGAAATTTAACCCAAAGAGTCAATTTCTAGATTTGACGATGACCACATCAGTGAGTAATTCCTTTAAAAAGTTTCAAAACAATGACATTGTGGCATAGACTTCACCCTAATGAATTCGTTTGCATTTGGGAAGATGAGGGCATTGCATCTCTTCCTGAAGCCAGGATGATATATCACCTGGAATTATGGAGAAAAAAAAATGTGATTTTCAGATGCTTACTATTTATTTCTCATCATCCCATTATGGACATCTCTCAAAATGTTCCTGAGTGTTTTGTGATGTCATAATGAATCAGGAAAATGTGATGAGGCAGATATCTCTCCATCCTGTCTTATCCCATCCTGCCACATCCTGTCCGGTCCTGTTCTGTCCCATCTCACCCCATCCCATCTTATCCCATCCCATTCCATCCCATCCCCTCCTGCCCCATCCTGTCCTGTTCTGTCCCATCCCACCCACCCCATCTTGTTCCATCCCATCCCAACCCATCCCCTCCTGCCCCATCCTGTTCTGTCCCGTCCCATCCCATCCCATCCCATCTTGTCTTTTCCCATTCCGTCCTGTCTCTTCCTATCTTGTCCCATCCCATCTCATCCCATCCTAACCTGCTACATCAAGTCCTGTCCTGTTCTGTCCCATCACCCCCATCCCATCTTGTCCCTTCCTATCTGGTTCCATCCCATTTCATCCTATCCTGTCCAGTCCTGTCCCATCCTGTCCTGCCCTGTCGTGTCCCATCCCACCTCAGTCCATCATGTCCCATCTTATCTTGTCCCATCCCATCTCGTCCTGTCCTGTCTTGTCTCGCCCTGTCCCATCCTGTCTCATCCTGTCCTGTCCCATCCCATATCACCTTCCCCTATCCTGTCCTGTCTAAACTCATCCTATCCCTTCGTGTCTCATCCCATCCTGTCTTGTCTCAGTGTTATTGTCTTTAAACCAGAAACTTCTTAAAGAATTAGAACCATCTCAAGTCAAAGCCAAAGTTTCTTCCATTTACAAAACAAATTGATAAAGAGAAAAACATAATTTTACTGGCTGTTCCAGTAAGTGCTTGTCCTCAAGGGAATGTAAATTTTCTTCCATCCCATAAATCCACACAATCAGTGATGATACATTTGGACTCTTCATACATATTGTCTCAGAAGTAACCTGTATGCTTGGAAACTCCAGTCATGTGAGTCAGGATTTTGGTTTAACTGTAACCACATGATGCCTCATAGACTATCACAAAAAGGAAGGGGGAGATCTAATCATTTTCCCAACCCATTTCTTAATATTTTCATTTATTTTCATGACCATCTCCATGTGGATGCCAGGTTCCAAATAAATGAATTTCTAATATGAGCAACTTAATTACAAAAGCAATGCAATAAGTGTGAATTACAGAGAAATAAAAAGTCTGGTTCTTACTAACATCTACAATATAGACAACAGTTTCTTAACATCAGTAATGATTAAATATGTGGACTTCAACTTCCAGAATGCTGGCTGGGGAATTTTGTGAGTTGAAATCCACAAAATTGCCAGTGTTGGAATTTTAGACCAGCATTCTTCCAACTGTATGCTTTCTAAGTACAGGTAATCCTCAGATTATGATCAAAATTGAGCCTGGCAATTATACTGTAGTTGTTGGATGGATGGATTGGATAGATGGATTGATTGGATGGATGGATGGATTGGATGGAGGAGGGATGGAGGGATGGATTAGATGGATGGATTGGATGGAGGATGGATGGATGGATGGATGAATGGATGGAAGGATGGATGAAAGGATCAATGGATCAATGAATGAATGAATGGATAGGTGGATGATAGATGGATAGATAGATAGATAGATAGATAGATAGATAGATAGATACAGACAGACAGACAGACAGACAGACAGACAGATATAGAGAGCAATGAATAGGACCTTTTGCACACAAAATGCTGGAATTATTCAACCAGTTCAAAGAAGATGATCCAGCTTAATTGCTTTCTCCAGTGCTTGGATACTGTAACTGGGTGCAGTCTGCAGAATACCTCTTGAGTTGATGCTGCTTCTGTAAAGAGATATCTGATTTCTCAGCTCTGATTTTTGCACAGAGGGTGCCAGCAGCTAGGAAATAAAATCATGGTGTCGGTTGCAATGTCAAAGTCTTGGACACAGCAACCAGCGTGTAATCTATGTTAAGTGACTAATCTGTTATGGAACAGCTGTTTTCTTCAAGATCTCTAGTATCAAATGTTTATATGCATCCCCCCCTAATTTCCACCGTACCATTCTCCCCTTGCATTTCCTCCCACTTATCCTTTCACCTTGTATATCCCAAGGCTTTTACTGTTTTCCTTGTAAAACTATTCTCAGGGAACATTTCCTAAGGATCTGATCTTCGCATTGGAGGCTAAATCCCCATGACCACAGGATGAAAAGATAGAAATTACTCAGATGGGCAATGAGAATAAGCAATTCCATTGGATATTCACATTTGCTTTCTCAGGACAAACTTCCTTGACTTAGTATAGTCAAAATGTGTAGTGGTTATTGGGAGCACTTAATAGTTTTCTATTAACAATTCTTTTTTTAAAAAAATAATAATCAAAAGTTAATATGTTGTAAAGAAAACTTGCTGTACTTCCAGAAATGCCAAATCCTTGAATTACAACCATCTGTTTACTCACTGTTTATACAATGGCACTGAAAACATGACTTATGACCATTTTTCACACTTATGACCATTACAGCATCCCCATGGTCACGTGATCAAAATTCAGACTCTTGGAACTGGTATGTATTTATAACAGTTTCATACCCTACGGTAAATGTAAAGGTTTCCCTTGTCCAGTCATATCCGACTCTGGAATAGAGTAGAGTAGAGTAGAGTAGAATAAACAGATTGTAGAGTAGAGTAGAGTAGAGTAGAGTAGAGTAGAGTAGAGTAGGGTAGGGTAGGGTAGGGTAGGGTAGGGTAGGGCAGGGCAGGGCAGGGCAGGGTAGGGTAGGGTAGGGTAAGATAGGGTAGGGTAGAACATAACAGATGGGACCTTGGAGGTCTTTAGCTAGTGGGTGCTGCTCAAGGAGCACAGAACATATACCATCCTAAGGTCATATGATCGCCATTTGTCACCTTTCCAGCCAGCTTCTGACAAGCAAAGTCAATGGGGGAAGCCAGATTTGCTTAACATCCACACAATTCACCTCAAAACTGTGCAAAAAGGTCATAAAATGTGGCACAGCTCACTTAACAACTGCCTTGCTAAGCAGCAGAAATGTTAGGCTCACTGGTGGCTGTAAGTCAAGGACTGCCTCATGTGCCTTTACATTTCTTCAGTAAAATTAGATTTTCCACACAGAGGGAGTGGATGATCTAGGCTATCTCCCAACTCTATGATTTCTTGTAATACCCAGTTCTGAAAAACAGCAGTCGAAGTCATAGGCACGGTTACATCCAAATCACCGATGCACTGTCATAATGTTTCCTGATGAGCTCACTCAGAAAACAAACAGATGGGTAGATGAATTCAGCCTCCTTGTGTTGTCAACTCTGAGAGAGAAGCCAAGGGATTCTCTTCGCCCTCCTCTTCGGAGTTGCTGGGAAAAAAGACAAGGTCAGCTGGTGCAGAGCCATGAATGGTTAATGGAGCATCTGCTGCTCTTGCTGCTGATGGCTATATCCACAGCCGGCACACCAAGGCCGTATCAATAATTTAATCCTCATTCATACGAGACAGTCTGGCACCATTCCTATATGGGTCACAGCTGCTTGGCTATTTAAGAAATCCAGAGTTTATGATTCTGAGGTCCTGAATTTGCTCCGTCGGCTGCTGTTATTCCTACAGTGATTTATTCAGAAATTAATACTAATTCTCAATACGGATAGTCCTCGGGTGATGATCACAACTCAGCCCCAAATTTATGTTGCTAAGGGAGACATTTGTTACGTGGGTTTTGCCCCATTTTAACACCCTTCTTCCCATTGTTGTTAAGTGAAGCACCGTAGTTATTAAGTTGGTAACCTGGTTGTTAAGTGAATCTGTTTTCTCCTTTGACTTTGCTTGTCAGAAGGTTGCAAAAGCAGATCTGGTGAGCCCGGGACACTGCAACCGTCATAAATACGAACCGGTTGTCAAGCATTTGAATTTTGATTACATGGGGATGGGGGTGCTGCAGCTGTCGTAAGCGTGATAGTCATCAGTCCCTTTTTTTTAGTGCCACTGTAACTTGGAAGGGTCACTAAATGAATTGTTGTAAGTCGAGGACTACCTGTATTAGTAACGCTGGGAAATTCTCCATCCAATTAGATAGAGGGAGAAATGGAATGGACAAGCTCTCAGCACTGCTCTAGAGGAAGGGAAAAAGGCTCCAACCCTTTCTGGAAGACAGAACGTTCTCTTAATTCTGACAGATCCAATGCAATATAATATAGGTAGTCCTTGACTTACAACCATTCGTTGAGTGACCAGTTGAAGTTACAAGAGCACTGAAAAAAGTGACTTAAGACTATTTTTCACACTTGCAGCATGTTGCAGCATTCCCATGGTCAGGGAACCAGTAGCTAATTTTTTGTTGACTTCTAGCCTTTTTTCCACAAGGCCCAGAATGGATCGCCGGAAGTGCCTGGATGCTACTTCCGCTGAGTCATTCTGGGCCTGGGAGGCCTCCCCTGCTCAGAACAGACTTCACGAAGTGGCATCCATACACTTCCGGTGGGCCATTCTGCGTCTAGGAGGCCTCCCCGGCTCAGACTGACTCACCGAAAGTGGTATCCATGCAGAGAACTGGTTGTTCAGGTATTTGAATCCCACCACTGGTCAGGTGATCAAAGTTTGGATGTTTGGCAACTGGTTCATATTTCTGATGGTTGCTATGTCCCAGTGTCATGTGATTGTCATTTGCAACCTTCTAACAAGCAAAGTCAATGAGGAAGTTAGATTCACTTAACCGTGGCAAGCAAGGTCTAAAATGGGGCAAAAGTCTCTTAACCACTGTTTTGCTTAAGAGCAGAAATTTTGGGCTCAATTGTGGTTGTAAGTCGAGGACTACCTGTGCAGTGCAGGTAGCTGAATTAAAGCCAAGAGGGGCTTTTGATCTCCAGAGAATTATACAGTGAAAGGGAAAGCTTAGCCAAAGCTTAAAACATAGAACAGTGATGGCGAACCTTTTAGAGACTGAGTGCCCAAACTGCAACCCCAAACCCACTTATGCATCGTCGGGTGCCAGGTGGGTGTGGCCCATTGGGTGGGTGTGGCCCATTGGGTGCCAGGTGGGTGTGGCTCATTGGGTGGGTGTGGCTCATTGGGTGGGCGTGGCTGCAGTAGTAACAGCAGACTGGGTGGGACTAAAAAGTTCAATCAATCAATTCCAACTTTGCAGGATCTTTTTTTTCCCCACGAGAAGTTGAAATTGACTGGTTGATTGAACCTTTTTTTTTTTTTTGTACACAGCAGTGGAGGCCTAAAGTGAAAAGGTTTTATAAAACCCAGCTGAGGGGCTAGAACTGGGGCGACGGCAAGCGTGCCCACAGAGAGGGCTCTTGAGTGCCGCCTCTGGCACCCGTGCCATAGGTTCGCCACCACTGACATTGAACATAGAATAATAGAGCTGGAAGGTCTTCTAGTCCAACCCCCTGCTCAAGCAGGAGACCTTGTACCATTTCAGATATGTGGTTGTCCATGTATACCTGGTAGCTTTACCAGATATGATAAATGGATGAGAGAATATGTGGTGTAGTAGATCAGCCCCAGAGTTCATAAGTGTTGGCATGGCACCAGGGAGGTTTAAAACAACTGGAATTATGGAAGCTCATTGGGTGATTTTGGCCTCCTCTCTCTCTCTCTCTCTCTCTCTCTCCCCCCCCCTCCCTCCCTCCCTCTCAACACAACTTATCTTTTTGCAAGGAAACATGGGAGGGAAAGATGCTGCTTGAGCGCCTGAACAAAAGGCTAGAGATAATTCTTCTAAATAATCACAGCTGTGATGTTGCAGGCAGAAAAGCAACCAAAAAGAAGATCTCCAGCTTTGTGGCAAGTAGAATTTATATGGGAAGCAATGGTGTATGAATCTGCTGTAGGAGAGGGTAGAAGCTATCCTGCTGTTGTGCGAATGGCACTTCTTCTTAGCAGAGTGTTCAGACAGTTATTATTATTTTTTTTTTACTCATCTGCTCCATGGTTCTATAGTTGCTGAAGGGCGAGTGTCATGGTTTGCAAAAAATCAGAAGGAATTTGATCGCACCTTTTTTTGATTAGCCTGTTTTATTAAAAGCCATAAGCTTTTGTGAGCTTCAGTTCAGTTCATCGGATGTGCAGAGTGTCTAGACTGATATAAATTTAAATCATATATCAGTCTAGCTACTCTGTGCATCCATTGAGATGACGGCAGCTCGCAAAAGCTTATACCTTTTAATAAAATTAATTAGTCAGAAATGGGCTACCAGACTACTTCAGATTCCATGCTTTTGTATAATTTTCTCTTGGGCTTCCGTGTTTTTGAACATAAAAAAAAAAATGCTAGAGAGATACAGAGAGAAAGAAGCTTGTCTTACTATTAGGGTCTGTTAAAGTTTTACAGCTTTCCAGTGCAAAAATAAGCACACATTCAAAATGAGCAAGAGGCATAGTTTAGTAAACTCCGCCAGGTCCCAGTATTCATTGGGGATGACTGGTTCTTCTGGAGGCGATGAGGCGGCCATGTGCGCTCGCTCATTGGGTGACCTAAGATGCCCTGAAACATCTGTTGAATCAATGGGGGGATTAGGCCCTATAGGTAATCTCACAGTTCTCATTCCTTTCTCCCACCATATAAACGGCTTCCATTTGTCTAACCAGGCTAGCCCTAGGATAATAAAGGCTTTAGGATAAACATGCCTGGAAGTTCTTTGAAGTGTTTCATTAGTCGGAACCATGATACCTTATCTATAAAATATATATAAATACGATACATACAGTTTCATTCAGCTCTGGGGAACATCAACAATTCTTAACTTGGAGATCAGACAAAACAAGACAGAGAAGACTAAGACACACTCAGACGTAGGCTGGATCATATGCCTCACACAGCCAATACTGTGTCTTTTTTTTATTATAAAAGTTTTTATTTTAAATTTTACAATACATTACAATCTTAAAAATACTTCAGATAAAAAATAAAACAAATTGATACACACCGCTTTCGGTATTGCCCACCCATTTCCCCCCAAACCGCATCCACCCCCAACCAACTTGCCTCTTTCCCTCTTCTTCCTCTTTCTCACTCTCCACCTCTCCTCAACCTTCCTACTTGCTTCTCACCTTCTTCTACCTTCTCACTCCGGATGCAGTCCAGGGGAAATGCCCGAGCAATTCCTCTCTCCAAATTGAAACATTAATATTATATACAGTAAAACTATTTCTACTTTATCTGAAGTACTTAAACTTCGATACATCTACCCCCCACCCCCCTCCCCCCACCCCCCTCCCCACCCCAACTTCCCAGAGCAAAGTACAGGATTATACCAACATATTAAACATAATCTATTTAAGTTTACTAATTATACAATGAACAAAATCATATTAACCCTTAACTCTCTTCAAACTTTAACATCATAAATTTATAAACAAATTCATTACTCATAAAATAAATGAAACTTTGTAGTTCCATACTTCTTCTGGACATATTCTATCCATCTTCTCCATACATTAAAATATCTCTTTTGTGAATGGTCCTTTAAATAAGCAGAAATTTTAGCCATTTCTGCTAAATTAGAAACCTTAAATACCCATTCTTCTAAAGAAGGCAGAGTATCCAGCCAATACCGTGTCTTAATCAAAAACAGTTCTCATCGGCTGGTTTGTTGCTATGGCTATTCCAGTTCATAAAATTTCTTACACAGAGTCAGGGTCAAGCAGTTTTGCCCTGAGTTTATCCACACATTCTCCCTGCCCCAGATTCTTGTCTGCAAAGGAGGTAAAATCAACAAGATGGTGGCAGATAGTACCTCTCAAGATGAGCTCTGGAGGCTAAGTTGCATGATGAATGGTTGAAGGAGCTAGGTATGTCTAACCAGTGCTTTTTTGTAAAAAAAAAAAAAAAAAAGGTGCCAGAACTCACACATGTCATACAACCCCCCTTGCCTACCCTACAAGATTCCATCATAAAATGGTGTTGGAACTCCGTTCTGGGTGTTCTATGACAAAAAAAAAAAGCCCTGTGTCTAACTCAGGGTTCTTCAAACTTGGCCCTTTTATGACTTGTGGACTTCAACTCCCAGAATTTCTCAGCCAGGCATGCTGGCTGAGGAATTCTGGGAGTTGAAGTCCACAAGTCATAAAAGAGCCAAGTTTGAAGTACCCTGGTCTAACCTATGGAAGAGAGGATTGGGGAGGATAGGATAGCGGTCTTCCAATACTTGAGGGACTGTCACAGAGAAAAAGGGATTGACTTATTTTCTGAAGCAACTGAGGGTAGGACAAGAAGTCACCGTTGGAAGTTTATTAAAGAGTGACCCAACCTAAAAGTAAGGAGAAATTTTCTGACAGAACAATTAATCACTGGAATAGCTTGCTTTCCAAAATTGTGGGTGCTCAATTGCTGGAGGTTTTCAAACATAGACTGTATATCCATTTGATTGGGATGGTATAAGGCAGGGTTCTTCAAACTTGGCCCTTTTATGGCTTGTGGACTTCAACTCCCAGAATTCCTCAGCTAGGCATGCTGGCTGAGGAATTCTGGGAGTTGAAGTCCACAAGTCATAAAAGGGCCAAGTTTGAAGAACTCTGGTATAAGGTCTCCTACTTTGAGCAGACTGAACTAGATAAAAGATCTCTGAGGTCCCTTCTAGTGCTATGATACTATGTTCTATGCTTTGGCCCAACCCTGTAGGACAAGTCTTCTTCCCAAGTACTTGCCAAAGGACATCTAATCTTGCCAATGATTGGGGCCAATGTAACCCAGCCAGCTTTCATGCCTAAAGTGGGACTAGAACTCATCAACTCCTGGTTTCTAGGCCAGCACCTTAACCACTAGACCAAAATGGCTTTCTTAAACTATGTATGTAATGGTCTACGTTGGTCAAGGTTATCTTTCTTACTCTTTACAGGGTTAACTGGAGAGCTGTGTTTGATGCCACTATAAACATATTTGGGGCAAATGCAGTCAAACAAGTGAAGGAGGTAACGTTTTGTGGGTGGTTTAAAGAAGGATCTAAGTGTGGTTTCCACAATATGCTGCTTATTATGGAAAGAATTTAGAGTGTTCTTTCTGACATTTGCCTGCTTTTTCATACTCAACATGAAGACTTTTCTAAACATTTGCAAAAGGAAAGCAGGACACAAGTTTCTAGAGAATCTTAAACCAGAAGGTCAATTATGCAGCTGAGCTAAAGAGAGACAGAATGCTTTTCATGAAAATAAACAATGTTTCAAAACATAATATTAATAATAATAATAATAATAATAATAATAATAATAATAATAATAATAATAATAATAATAAAAGTTGGAAGGGACCTTGGAGATCATTGAGTCCAACCCCCTGCTCAGGCAGGAAGCTTACACCATTTCAGACAAATGTCTGACCAGTCTCTTCTTAAAAACTTCCAGTGTTGGAGCATTCACCACTTCTGGAAGTAGATTGTTCCATTGGTTAATTGTTCTAATTGTCAGGAAGTTTCTCCTTAGTTCTAGGTTGCTTCTATCCTTGATTAGTTTCCATCCATTGCTTCTTGTCCTGCCCTCAGGTGCTTTGGAGAATAGCTTGACTCCCTCTTCTTTGTGGCAGCCTCTGAGATATTGGAAGACTGCTATCATGTCCTCCCTCGTCCTTCTCTTCATTAAACTAGACATATCCAATTCCAGCAACTGTTTCTTATATGTTTTAGCCTCCAGTCCCCTAATCATCTTTGTTGCTCTTCTCTGTACTCTTTCTAGAATCTCAGCATCTTTTTTACATCGTGGTAACCAAAACTGGATGCAGTATTCCAAGTGTGGCCTTACCAAGGCATTGTAAAGTGGTATTAACACTTCACGTGATCTTGATTCTATCCCTCTGTTAATGCAGCCCAGGACTGTAACAAATAAATAACAAATAAAACCCTTGTTCAGGAATTGTTGCTCATTTCTCTCTCTCTTAATATCTCCAATCTCATTATGAGTAGGCACGTAGAATTATGACATCATCACTTTCACTACCTGTTTCCTAACAGAGTAGGCTAATGTCATAGCAGGCAGCAGCTTCTTCTTGAGATTGGCCAATCCTAAAAAAATCTGGAAGAGTGAGACTTCAATAGCGCTTGGATGGGGATCAGCAGAAAATCCTAAGGTTGTAGACTAGTCTGGGAAGTTGAAAGAAGGATCAATGGCAAATTACATCTATGCTGTTGCTGAGAAAGCAACATTACCTGTCCAGGTAATCACCAGGAAGCATGTTTCATTCAAGAGAGGCCTGAAGTGGTTAGGTTAACTATTTGTCTGCAAATTTACTATCTTGTCCTTATTCATCAATCTGCACTACAGATCTGGAAACTCTCACCAACAATGACAGGGTAAGCCACTGGAATATAAACTGAGAGCAAATCCCACTCCTTACTAAAACTGATGATGTTACCCAGTTTGGTAATGAAACATCTGCAAGAAAACAACCAAGCTCAGAGAGCACCAGGGATACCTCATTTCAAATGTTCTCTTTTATAGGAACTGGAAAAATAGCGTCATAATAATACCCAAGAGTTTCATTACTTATGAGTGTGAAGAGATCCATGAATAGTGAACCATACCTCTAGAGCAGTGATGGCTCTAGATAATGTTGCTGACTTCAACAGGTAATGTTGCTTTCTCAGCAACAGCATAGATGTAATTTGCCATTGATCCTTCTTTCAACTTCCCAGACTAGTCTACAATCTTAGGATTTTAGAGACTGAGTGCCCAAACTGCAACCCAAAACCCACTTATATATCGTCGGGTGCTGGGTGGGTGTGGCCTATTGGGTGGGTGTGGCCCATTGGGTGGGCGTGGCTGCAGTGGTAATGGTGGACTGGGTGGGACTAAAAAGTTCACTCAATCAATTCCAACTTTGCGAGATGTTTTTTTTTCCCGTGAGAAGTTGAAATGATTGATTGATTGAAACTTTTTTTTTGCACATGGCGGCAGAGGCCTAAAGCAAAAAGGTTTTATAAAAACCAGCTGAAGGCCTAGGACTGGGGCGATGGCACACGTGCCCTCATAGAGGGCTCTGCATGCCACCTGTGGCACACGTTCTATAGGTTCGCCACCAGGGCTCTAGAGCAAGGGTCTTCAAACTTGGCTCTTTTATAACTTGTAGACTTCAACTCCCAGAATTCCTCAGCCAGGCATGCTGGCTGAGGAATTCTGGGAGTTGAAGTCCACAAGTCATAAAAGGGCCAAGTTTGAAGACCCCTGCTCTAGAGTGACTCACCGTGCTCTCCACACACTCACCCCTTGCCCCAGTCCTTCAATAAGTCCTTTCTCTGGGGTTAGGTTACTACATATGGGCGACCAGAAATCAGATGGCAGCAAGATTTCTGCATTTGATTGCTGCCAATTTGAACTTATTTAATTATCCTACCTTTATTACTTTATAGGTAACTTGAGGTGGCAAACATTCTTAATACTTCCTCCTCCTCCTATTTCCCTCACAACAAGAATCCTGTGAGGTGGATTGGGCTGAGAGAGTGAGTGACTTGCCCCAAATTAGCCAGCTGATTTTCATTCCCAAAGCGGGACTAGAACTCACCATCTCCTGGTGATTGGCCCAGAGTCACCCAACTGGCTTTCATGTCTAAGGCAGGATTAGGACTCATCGTCTCCTGGTGATTGGCCCAAATCACCCAGACTTTCATGCCTAAGGCAGGACTAGAACTCACAGTCTCCTGGTGATTAGCCCAAAGTTACCCAGCTGGCTTTCATGCCTAAGGCAGGATTAGAATTCAGTCTCCTAGTTTCTAGGCCAGCACCTTAACTACTACATCTAATTGGCTGGTGAACTTTACTTATTCCCACACCGACTCCTTGTTCTTTTCCCTTTCCTTTGTTAAATATGCAATTTCTGCTTGAGGTTTTACATCATTAACCCAACAATTCACCAAGTAGGTAGCCATCTTTAAAATGGGAAATTATAATAACATCCTATCATATTTACACAAAAGTCCCACAGCTGCTGAAATGAAGATTTTTTACTAGATCTGTTATTTTATTTATTTATTTGTTTATTGTTCATTAGGATACTGAGTTTTCAGAATTCTGCTCACCTCTTCTTTAATACCTCAATTGGCAATTAGAAGGACTTGATGAGATATAACAGTTTATAGACCTCAAGAGTATTGAAAAGTGCTTTGGGGACACTTGGCAATCTTAATCTCAGTTAAATAGAACCAACCGATAGTTTCATTAGGCAGTTATGGGGCAGTGATAAATACCCCTTAGCAGAATTTACTATTCAGGAGATGGGAGAATGGTTTTAACTAGCTAAAAGAAAATGAACCATTTCTTGTAGAAAAAGGGGCCTCAAAGATTTTATATGCGAAGGCCTTAATGAGATTCACAATACTGTGAATATTCTTCGATTGTACCAATCATGGTTACAAAAGTAGGATATTGTTCAATGATTGTAGGCTGAACTATCATTTTTTAGAATGTTGGGACAATAGCTGAATGATTATTAAGCGGTCTACAAAATGTGATGAATACAAATCTGTGTAGGTCAGGGAGATAGATGAAGGATGTTTTATCTATTAAACTGCAGCAAAGAAATGACTTTATTAGGCTGACTCAAAAATACAAACTAAAGGGTAAGCTTTTGGATTTTTAACTCTATGCCTTAGCCATGAAAGGCAGCTGGGTAACCTTGGGTCAGTCACACTCTTTCAGCCCACCTCACAGAGTTGTTGTTATGGGGTAAACAGGAGGAGAAAGGTGTGTTGGATATGTTCACTACCTTGAGTTATTTGTAAAAATAGAAATGTGGGATATAAATACATAATGAGTGCTCTCTGAGTGTGGTTGTTTTCTTGCAGATGTTTCATTACGCAAACTAGATAACATCATCAGTGCTAGAAGGGAGAGGAGGAGGAGGAGGAGGAGGAGGAGGAAGAAGATTGTGGGGTCCTTGGTACTTTCTGAGCTTGGTTGTTTTCTGGCAGACGTTTCATTACCCAAACTGGGTAACATCATCAGTACTAGTAGGAAGTGGGATTTACTCTCAGTTTATATTCTAATCTTATATTCTAGGACTAGAATATAAACTGAGAACAAACCCTATGTCATGGTTCCGATAGATGAGACCAGTAAAAACAGAACTCCAAGGCAAAACGTTTCCTTAAAGAACATATTTATTGGCTACAAATTATTGGCACGATCAAAAGTGAAACCAAGACTGAAATTCCCTCCCAACTGTTACAAAGTTATAAAGTTGAACTTCCTACCCCAGCAGTATGTCATAAATGACATTCCCCAATAAACTAATTTGGCGGACTTTCTAACAGAACGCTCAGCCGACCAAAACCCAAGTAGCAATGACCTTGGTTCCCACAGGACAACTTATTGTTATGTCTACCCTTAAAAGCACACATCCCCCCTCCCAACTGTGGCAACCGAAAACAAAGTTGCAGCGTTGACACCCTACCCCTTATTATCACTGAGGATGTTCCTTAGCTAGGTAATGAAATATCTGCGAAAAAACAACCAAGCTCAGAGAGCATCAAGAACCCTTCAATGTTGAGCAACAAATATTCTTCTTTATTGATCAATATATAAATAAACACTCTGAAGATGGGGAACCTCCAATGCAGAGTTCCAGATCCTGGAGAGATCTCTGGATATACAACGGCATATACCAGTCTTCCTTTCTTTAGCATTCTTTGCAGAATGTGAAGATGCCTTTAGAAACATTTCCCCTAAACGCTTCATGTTCAAGTCGAAGCTAGACGTCCCCTAGGTTTCATGTTGAGTTAATCCAGTTTGGTTACACTTGGGCTGGTGTTAACCGGAATGGAAGAATGGGCTTGAATCCCATAAGATGGATCCCACCAGATGGTCTTAAGCTTTAAATGTGAATTATTTCAGAGATTGCCTGAAATAGAGAAACACAAAAGCGGTGTTCGGATTCCCTGCATATCTGAAAACATAACATCCAGCTGTTGCCTGAGATTTATCTTTATCCTTTGCCAAAACATACAGTTTTCATTTAAAGGTGGGAACAGAAGTAAGGAGCAACTAAGCTATTAGTTGGTATTAACAATGCTAGAAAAAAACTGAAGATGTTGTACAAAGCAACAGATACAAAACAACGAAGATATTGACAAGTTGGGAAGATCAATATCATCCTTTCAGTAGGATAAGAAGAATATTTGATTCTCTGGTTCCATCTTATCGTTCCTCAGAAGAAATTTTTATTGTGAAAGTAATTAATCATTTTAAACAAGTTGTGGTAAGCAGAATCACAGTGGGAAAACTGATCTCCCTCCTCCCTCTCCCTCTTCCTCTCCCTCCCTCTTTTTCTCTCCTATTTCTTTGAAGATGCTACTTCTACTGGGTCATTACCTTTTGTTCTTTTATGGGCTGAGAAACGATGAGAAGAACATTGGAATCACAAGGAAAAAAAAATAATGGATTGTCTAGTTCATACCTGGTGAGGTTGTTGTTGTTGTTAATTGCGAAGTCATGTCCGACCCATTGCGACCCCATGGACAACGTTCCTCCAGGTCTTCCTGTCCTCTACCATCTTCTGGAGTCCATTTAAGTTCACACCTACTGCTTCAGTGACTCCATCCAGCCATCTCATTCTCTGTCGTCCCTTTCTTCTATTGCCCTCAATCTTTCCCAGCATTAGGCCCTTCTCCAGTGAGTCCTTCCTTCTCATTAGGTGGCAAAGTATTTGGGTTTCAACTTCAGGCTCTGGCCTTCTAAAGAGCAGTCAAGGTTGATCTCTTCTAGGACTGACCAGTTTGAATGCCTTGAAGTCCAAGGGACTCGCAGGAGTCTTCTCCAGCACCATAGTTCAAAGGCCTCAATTCTTTGGCACTCAGCCTTTCTTATGGTCCAACTTTCACAGCCATACATTACAACTGGGAAAACCATGGCCTGGACTATATGCACTTTTGCTGGCAGGGTGAGGTAGCAAACTCATTAATTTATTTATATTAGAATTATCCCTCATCTTTTCCCCAGAAGCCTAAGGCAGCTTATATTAATGTCTTTATTAAATAATATAGGTATTCCTTGGGTTAGACAGATATTGGGACTGGAATTTCTGTTGCTAAGTGATACAGTCATATGTGATGTCGTTTAACCACATTGTTAGTGATAGCAATCCCAGCAGGCTTGCTGCTGTCATTAAGCAAGGACTATATGTGTTGTTAAATGAAGAATTCATGTAATTATAATGTGGGAAGAAACTCTGAAACCATATCAAAGACAAGCGTGAGGGTCAGCAAGAGATACAGGTGGATTGTATGAAGTTGGGTGGACAAGTGCCATGGATGGGTGTTATAGGATGCAGGTGGGGGATGTTGTGGGTGGGTGTTATGGGGTATGTGTGTGGGTAGATAACATCATGTTATCTTGTTGGGTAATGAAATGCCTGCAAGCAAACAACCAAATTCAGGCACCTAGGACACCTAAAAGAGAGATAATTTAATGTTTCCATAGCTAAGGAGGGATTCAATATCCTTAGTTATGGAATATAATGGTACCTTGGTACTCATTGTTAATTGGTTCTGGGAGGCACAATAAATATCAAAAACAATGAGTGCAAAACACATTTTTACCATAAGAAATAATGTAGTGAGTCACAAGGCAGCCGACACTGACAAGCTCTATCTTGTGCATTGAATAGCAAACAAAGGACGAGTACCAGGACAAAATTTTCATGTCAAAATGCATTGAGTACCAAATTCGATGAACTTCAAAGCAGTTGAGCACCAAGGTACCACTGTATCTCCAATCTGTCAAGTTCCAAAGAAACCAAAAAAGATTCTTCTAAGCGGTTTTCTTTATTGTTTGTCACCTACAGACCAAAATCTTGCCAAACTAAAGCAGACTACTTGCACCATGAAATATATACTCTTGAAACTGTTAGGGAGGAGCTGTCTTCATTCTTTTTCTCCCACACAAACTATCTAAGCTGTGTTGTCTCTTGCTACTCCCTTCTGGTAGGAATCCAGGCACATTCCATCACAAATCCTAGTCCAACACCCCAGTCCAATTTTCCATCAAGACATTACATTGCTGTAATTGTTACGTCTTCAATTTGTATTTGCAACTAGTCTATCTGTCCATCCAAAATTAGAGAGCATAAAGAAGTCATGCTCTAATATTTATATGCTTTGGAACACCCAAAGTGGTGAGATCCTTGAATTTTGACTGCAACTCCTCTCCTTTTAAATATATTAGAGTCCATTACACGCACATGATGTAAATTCTCATCTTACTAGCTTGGAGCTAATTTTCTGGTCCTGGGTGTTTGTGTGAGAGAATAAACAGTGGGTGGATCTGAAGCTTTGGCTGAACTTCACAAACCTTATCAAAGCGGAATCCCTTTCCCACAATTCATCTCAGGACGGATCCCTTTTGATGTCACAACTGAGTTCAGACCACCAATTTCCTCAAAATGAGAATCTGATGGTTGGGAAACATCTCTCTCTCTCCCTCTCTCTCTCTCTCTCTCTCTCTCTCTCTCCCTCCCTCCCTCCCCCTCCCTCCTTCTCTCTCTCTCTCTCTCTCTCTCTCTCTCTCTCTCTCTCTCTCTCACACACACACACACACACACACACACACACACAGACAGACACACATAAACACTCCTTTGCCAAAATATAGCCAAGTATGCTGCTTAATAGGAATTTTAAAGCTTGGCTTTTCCTTATTCTGACCATCCAGCTGACTGTAGATCAACAATAAACTTGTACATACATTAAACTCCCTTTTTATGACCTTTTAATCCTTTAATTTGGGGTAGAGTAGGGATGACTAGATGGAGCTGAGCATTTACTGGCTTGATGCCCTTCCTGATGCCATGTGGAGTTCGCAGTAGATATTTTTTTCTTTGTGCCCTGAGAGAGAGAAAAAAAACATCTGTGTTTATCTAGGATTGAACTCTCAACCTTCCAAAGTGGGATGACGAGCGTCTTCACCACTAGATCACCATGCTGCTCAAATGTGTTACATACATTATTTTTATTTATTTATTTATTTTATATGCCGCCCATCTCACTGTCAGGCACACTTATGGTTCCTGATCTGGCTATTAAAGAAGACAAGGCTTTTTGTGGATTTTCTTACCGAAGCAGGCAAACAAAATCTGTGCCATCTGTTTTTTTGTGTTAGGATCTCCAGCTAGACTAGTAGGAGGTGTTAAGAAGGGGCCGAGCTTACAGTCTTTGCACTACAGAAAGCACCACAGGTCTGACCTCTCGCCAGAATCCACGAAGACTTCTAACCCTTCCCAAGGAATGCAGTCAGTCTGGTAAGATTATTGTAACACAGGTGATTGGTAATAAAGCTTCTGCTTGAGACTATTCACGAGTAGTTCTGGATCTTATACCTGACAATTTTCATCTCTTCCATTTGCTTGTTGGTTTTTTTTTACCCCATCCATTTCTCAAATCAATTTTAATCTGTATGCATACAGAAATGTCCATAGAGAGGGTCAAAAAATGCGAAGATGGTGGCTGTGCAAGATTAACACTCCATCCCCTTTTTCATGAATTGTGCATGGGCACAGTAAAAAGGGGCAGAGATTTGATTGCAGAGGCCCAGCTTTTATTTTTACTTTTTTGACCTTGTCTGTGGATACCATTGCACGTTTGTGGGTGTGTATTCACAGAGTGGAGAAGCGAGAGCCCTTCTCAGTTGCAACAGGAATGAAATGAAAAAGGATAGGACAGCCCCGATGGATATACCAACTCCTCAAGAAACATTATTTCCATGCTTCATGAATTTGTCTTTCTTTACCCCAGATTTTTATGAGAAAAGCCATAACAACCATATCGTCTTTTTTAAAAAATTCATATAACAGTGAAATAAAATAATTTTGCCATGCGCAAAAGATCCCTCCCCTGTCATTCAATCTCTCACATGAAGAGGAGCTGATTAATCAAGTGGCAGCGTGATAAGGAACAGGAAGGAATAAAACTGCCATTCCTACGAGGAAGCCAGGCATTAACATTTCATGGGACTTTCACTGAATGAAAATTTGTAACCAAGGAACCTGGTGGATGAATACAGGCCGTGGAGGTGATTTTTGTAAAATAATGTAATGTTAGTTTAAGCATAAGATGGGATTTTTCTTTTAATTGCAGATCCTCATGGTGCCAAAAAGGAGAATATTTGTAGCTCATGGTTGAAATGAAGAGTCTTTGGTGCTCTCTCAGCTTGGTTGTTTTCTTGCAGACCTTTCATTACCCAACTAGGTAACACCATCAGTGCTAGAAGGGAGTGGGGTTTGCTCTCCGTTTATATTTTAGTGGCTTACCTTGTCAGTGATGGTGGGAGAGGTCTTAGAGGTTCTTTGTTAAGATGCCCAAATCTGGATTAGATTACCACCAAGACACCTACCAAGTTGAAGGTTTTGTTTATTTCCTGCTTTTATTGTTTTTAGAAACAAATCAAAGCAGCAAACATACTCCTTCCAATTTTCCCCATAACAGCAACCCTGTGAGATGGGTGGGATTGAAAGAGGGTTACTGGCCCAATGTCACCTACATGGCTTTCATGGTGAGGCGGGAGCAGAATTTACAGTTTCCAGGTGATGGGCCCAAAACCACCCAGCTATTTTCGTGCCTAAGTTGGGACCAAAACTCACAGTCTCCTGACAATTGGCTCAAGGTCACCCAGCTGGCTTTCATGTCTAAGGCAGGATTAGAACTCACAGTCTCCTGGAGATTGGCTCAAAGTCATTCCGCTGTCTTTTATGCTTAAAACTGGACTAAAACTCACAATCGTCTAGTTTTTAGCTTAGTGCCTTAACCACTAGACCAGGGATAGGCAACCTTGGCTCTTTTATGACTCGTGGACTTCAACTCCCAGAATTCCTGAGCCAGCCATGCTGAGGGGAAAGGGAGAGGTTTCCAAGCTGAGCCATGCTGGCTCAGGAATTCTGGGAGTTGAAGTCCACGAGTCATAAAAGAGCCAAGGTTGCCTACCCCTACACTAGACCAAACTGGCTTTAGCTTTAGAAAGTTCTTATAAATAAAGCCCCTGTGACTTTTAACAGCTATTTCTTTACAGTCTTGTTTTTCTGTTGTCTTTCTTGCACATTTTTTTTAAAAATATCGAAAGGCATATTTTAATACCCTAAACCACAGACTTCAGGATCAGCTAAGCTAAAGAGAAATGCCACCGTTTCATTCCAGATCTTTTCTATCTATCAATTTATTACAACACAATAATACAATCGATCAACTCAACTGTTCCCCCCTGAGAGGTAGGCAAGTAAATTGAGACTCGTTTCTGAGGTCGCCGTGATTGCAAGATTAATTTAATAATCCTCCTTGTTATCTTTCTCTCTTTCCTTATTCAAAGGAAAGCTTAACTTCCTTAATTGAAATCCGACTGTGGACTCCGTTTCTTCTGCGGATGCAGGACTTGGGCTATAATTGTGTGTTCGGTGGAGAAATTAATCTTTTCAGAGCAAGACAAACCTAATTATTATTGCTGGGACTGCTTTTGCTCACATGCTCAGCTGGAGACCCACATGTCACTCAATCCAATTGAGAGAGCCAATTTGGTCTAGTGGTTAAGGCATCAGACTAAAAAGTGGGAGGGTGTGAGTTCTAGTTCATGCCTTAGCCATGAAAGATGGCTTGGTGACCGTGGGCCTATAGCTAGGAGACTGTGAGCAATAGACCAGGGGTGTCAAACTCAATTTCATTGAGAGCCGCATCAGCATTGCGGTTGCCCTTGGGGGACCAGGTGGGTATGGCCAGGGTGGGTGTGGCCTACTGGGTGGGCATGGATGGAGTGGGTGTGGCCTACTGGGTGGGCATGGCCAGCTCTACATTGTTCACGTCAAGGGTGCCTGTGGGGGCCTGGGCAGGAGTGGGCAGATCTGAGGTCTCTGGCAGAAGGGGGTGGGACCGGGGCAAGTGCCAAGGCATGGTCCATTTCTTCATTCCTCACAAAGGGTGACACCTCCCCAGCATGCACCCAGGGGGCCGGGCCAACGTGGCAGGGGCTGGTTCCTTGCTGTTTTCAGACGGCCTTGTGGAGCTAAGACTGAATGCGTTTCACCATAGATGGCCACCACAAAATTGGTGGCCTGGGCCAGGGCCAAGGCAGTGGGGCCGTTCCCTCACTGTTTTCAGGATGGCTTCGCGGGCCACATGAAACCATTTTGCGGGCCGCATCTGGCCCCTTGGCCTTGTGTTTGACATGTCTGCTCTAGACCCACCGTAAGCATGAAAGCTAGCTGGGTGACCTTGGGCCTATCACCAGGAGACTGTGAATTCTAGTCTCACCTTTGGAATGAAAGATAGCTGTGTGACTTTGGGTCTATCATCATGAGACTGTGAATTTTAGTCCTGCCTTAGCCATAAAAGCCAGCTGGGTGTCTTTGGACCAGTCCCCCTCTCTCTCAGCCCAACTCACCACACAAAGTTGTTGTTGTGGGGAAAATAGGAGGAGGAAGATGTGTTGGATATGTTTGCCACTTGGAGTTATTTGGAAAAATAATAAAGACAGGATAAAAATAAATATTATAAATAAATTGGGAAAAGCTCCTCTTGGCCTCATTGCATTCAGTGCCAGAACTGTTATGGTATCAAGCATCTGATGAGGGCTGGAGAGCCATCCAAAATGAATGAATGAATGAATGAATGAATGAAAATTAGGGTGAGTTGACCCCGTTCCCTGCGTGCCACGAATCTTGATCCTCCATAGTCTTTTTTTTTGCATTTTGCTAATAATGAAACACTTTAAGTACCCTTAAAAACTAATACAAAGAAAGATAAAGAAGAAAAAGTGAAATAAAGATGCAGAAAGCTATAAAGACAAAGAAAGGAAAACAAAAACATGTGCAAATAATGACTTGTGACTTCTTCCAGGGATATAAGAAACCCTTATATTCAACTCTATAATAGTGTCCATTTCCCCCCCAAAAGGAAAAAAAAATCTTAATTTGTTTTCACAAATCAAGTCCATCGTTCATAATTTAATTTATTTTTGCATCTCCTGAAAGAAGTCTACAAAAGGCTTCCAGTTGTAAATAAATTTCTTCAGTGGCTTTTCTCTCACAAGAGTTGTTAGTCATTGTTGCTTTTACTATCCATTTTTCTATTCTAAGTATTGCAGGATCTTTCCAGTGCCAAGCATATAAACGTTGTGCTGCTGTCATCATATCTAAAACTAAATATCATGCTCCTGTTGGGCTTTATTGGAAAAGTCTGGTCTAAATTTTATATTAATTTTCAAGATTTTTTGAATTACGTTATTGATTTCAATCCAAGGTAGCTTATCTTTTTTACATGTCCAACAAAGGCAGTAAAAGGTTCCTGCTTGAGTTTTTACACTTCCAGCAACTATCTGGAAATCTTTTATAGATTTTAATCCACTTGTCTGCTTTTCCCAGTCTTCAGCTACTGGTGCTGGTCACATGAATGAAAGTTTTTCTATGGAAGTAAATTATCAGGTGCAGAAGAGCAGGTCTACCTGTGAAGGTCTAATTTAACTGATTTATTGCTAAAAGCCTATGCATAGGAAAATTCTCAACTAACTGTCAACACCCCCTTGGAGTTAGATAAGGGTCATGGAATTCAAGGAAGGTTGGACTTAATTCATTTGTGACTATGTAGGGATTCTAGCAGATCCCTCTTTTAACTCCACCTCCAGATTTTGCCATTCCTTCTCCTATATAAATAATAGCCTAGGATCAGGTGAGTTTTGCTGGGGCCCATACATGTCTTTGTATGGGTGCATGCAGGTTTAAAAGTAGAAATAGTCCGTCTTCCCATTTTTTTCTCTCTTTTTTTTAGAATTGGGTTTTTTTTTTTTTTTTAATGAGAAAGTGGTTGCCTTTTAAAGGTTTCCTGCTCTTATTCCATCTTTTTTTTTAAGGGCTTGTTGAAATCTAGTCATTTTGTCACATAGATCACAGTTGATTGCCTAGAGGTGTCTTAGTGGATTGTGTGACTCCAACAGATTGAGTGACCTGACCATTCCCCATTGTGTTGTTGCTTAGTGTGTTTTTCTATTAGCTTTATACTAGTGGCTCAAAAACATTATAGTTAGCTATTCTTAATATTCTCATGGATTAATGTCATATTGAAAATATAGCCAGCTCTGGATCGAAAGAGACATTAGTTGAATTTTGCTGAGTATCTCACAAAGTGAAAAAATATTCAAATTCTACTTTTTGCATTTACTTTCTAAATGTGAAGCAATCTTCTCAAGTGGCTGAAAATCTTAGAGGCCTAATGGTGGAGCACAATTATTGTGAGTGAGGACCGGATACAGCTACTTTGGCTAAAGAGGCTCTAAAAGTTACAGGATGACAAATTCAGTAGCTACTGACCTAGATTGCAAAGCATTGAGCTCAAAGCAAATCACTACACACAAATTGCCGTATTTTTCCAGCAACTCGCTCAACCTCTTGATTCTAGCCATGGGTGCCAACAATCATGTTTCCTCCAATTCTTTCCCATTCAACTATTTTTTTTTTTTTAAAAAAAAAGCAAAGAACTGGCTCAGTTTGGCTGAGAAAAAGCCAATGGAAAAGCTTAGCAAAGTTGTCAGAAAAGGCTTACCATTCACAATTTTCTCTTGAGAACAAGAAGATAGAATTCCACAGTAATCCATATCACAGAAAATGCTTGAACATGCGTAATGCTGATTATTGCCACCTGCTCTGCCTTGTCTCCGTTAGATCACTCCTGGGATGAGAGAGCTTATGGGGATTATCAAAAACAATATCAGTTTTACTGCTGTCTCCAGATGCGCTTTGTGATGGTCAGAGGAGAAATGGGATCTTGGCAGGAAAGTTCTGGGATGTTAACATGGCTTTATAGCTTTCCGAATTGTGGGGTCCTTGGTGCTCTCTGAGCTTGCTTGTTTTCTTGCAGACATTTCATTACCCAGTGCTAGAAAGCAGCGGGGTTTGATCTCTGTTTATATACTAGCGGCTTTTCCTGTCGGTGTTGTGGGAGTGTTCTTGGCAGTTCTTTGAGTAGGCTCTTGTTTACTGTTAGCTTGTACGTCTGAGTTGGTCGTTTCTTGATTGGGGAATTGTTTACTTCTTGATCAACTCTGAGCTGGATAAAGAACTTGGAAAACAAACGGGAACGTTGATGCGATATATGCTGACAGCTGCAAGAATACTCTATGCGCAAAAATGGAAGGACCCTTTGATTCCCACAATGGACGAAAGGCAGGGATGGCTAAATTGACTGCTTTGATTAAAAAAAAGATTACAATTAATTTTGTTTCTGCTTGGAAACTGCCTTTGGACTTTGTGCTTAAGGTGGAAAAAAAATGAAGCTTTGATTTTGGGTTTTGCTGATTAGATAGGTTTGTTGTTATAGAAATGGCTAGTATATATTATTATATAAAAGTAAAAAGCTGAGGTTATATGTTATTACCTTATTCTACTGCACCAAAAAGAGTCAGCCGTCAATGCTTTTCTTTTTCTTTTGCCCCTTTGCCCTACACTTTCTCCCTTTCCCCATTTTTCCTCCCTTATTCTCCCATTATTTTCATTTTTCTTTGTATTTTTGTATTTTATATTTTGATAAGCTAATAAAAAAAATAGTATTCCAGTTCTCGGTTACATAGGTTGTCTTCAATCTTTCGGAATTGTTATATATGATTTTGATATCTTTTACATTTGGAAAAGTCTGGCTGAAGCCATCCAGAAGAATGAAGAATGACTAGTAGCACCAATCTCTTAAGTGGATGGGAATGCTCGAAAGTACATGAGCAGTTAATGTGCAGTTAATGAGTAGGCTTGTGCCATTGTTTTGATCTCAATCCAATGGAACTCTTTTACTGTACTTTGTGGGTTATTATAACATTCAGTGGTCAAGTACACAATTTTGCATTTCCAGAAACTGAGATTTTTCCCAAAATTTCTCATAAGCCCAAGCCCCAGCATTTAGAAACCAAAGTAGTTGGCCTTTATGACTTCAGATGACATGGTTAACCAAAAAGCTTGGTTAACTCTATACAAGTGTATGTTAGCCAACTTAAAATGTTGGATATTATCACAGCCAGCAAAATGAAGTTTCTTAGGCTTTTCCATAGCCTCATGATTTTTAAACTGGGGTTGCACAAAATGCTGCATTTAGTTATCAAATTCATTTACTCTTCTGGCTTGGTATAATATATTTAGCCATAAATTAACTCATCACTAAAAAGTAGCCAAGATACATTAATAACTACCCAAGGTTAAAACTAACTACCGTATTTTCCGGCATATTAGACAACTTGGCATATAAGATGACCCCCGACTTCAGAACCGATTTGCATGCTTTAGAAAGTCGTCTTATACGCCGGAAAATACGGTATATTAATATATTGACTAAAGCAACAATCACCATTGCTTTAATTTCCCTGTTAAGCAAGTTATATGTCTGCTACTGGTACTTAAATGATAATTGCAAAAAATTGTAAAATTTGTGAAAAAGATATTGGGACATTCATTATTTGCAAGGTGAATATGAGCCAGAAGTATGACGTAGTTGCAAGAAAACAAATACAATTTTAGGCTGCATCTCCAGAAGTATAAATATAAACCAGGAAAGTAACAATTCCATTTTATTCCTTCCATACAAAATCCATTTCTGGATACCATACTTTAAGAAATATTCAAGAAATTTGAACACATTCAGAAAGGGCCATAATGATGATCAGAGAAACAGAACCTAAATCAAACGAAGTGAGGATCAAAAATCTGGGTATGTGTAGCCTCGGGGAATGATAACTAAATGGTGATAGAGCAGAACTCATCAAATACCTAAAAGAATTCATATAGTAAAAGGAGGTTTGGCTTCCTTTCAGATGAAGCTTGTGAATCTCCCCCCCCCCTTTTTTTTTAAAAAAAGTTTTTATTTTCCAATTATCAATTACATAAACAAAAAAGAAGAAATTTCACATTTAACAAGATAAAATAAATACACCTAGATGTCGCCTGCCCACCCCCCCCCCGAAACTGCATCCGCCCTCTCTTGTACTCTCCCTTACTTCCCTCCTCCTTCTCCCTCCCCTCCTCTCTCTCTCCCCTCCCCCTCTCCTCTCACCATCCTACTTCCTCCCTAACCTTTCTCCTCCTCTCTCATCCCTCTGAATCTCCCCTTAATATAATTCTGGGTATCACTTATTCCAGACAGGTCTCCTTGGTGAATGTGTCTATAGCAGACAAACCCAACCGATTTGGCTTGGTGATAAAAATAGCTCCACAGAGTGACAGCCAGCCTTTCACTCATAATCCATCAAAAGGACACTTTTTGCTTCTAGAGTCTAGACAAAAAGGGGAAAGTGATGGGAATGAGAAATTGCAACCCTTTGCAGAGTCCCTTCCCCAAAAATCATCCTGATCTTTGCTGGTGTAGATATGTTATTGAAGCAGATCAGAATCACAGTTGAACCAGTCTGTTTTTTAAAAAAATTCCAAGTATATTTTTGCCCTAGTCAAAAACATTAAATAAATATAATTTGGGGTGGGTGGTGGGCCTAAAAAGAAGATTATGGGGAATGTGCATAAATGCATAAAAACAACTTTGTTGATTAGTCCCTTTTCATTGCCAGCTGATAGACAAATTAGAGGTGAAAAAAACAGATGTTTATGAGCTTATAAATTTGACAGAGGCTATGTTTTTATTATTCTGCTTTCATATTTAACCAGTAATTAGTTGAGAGAATGGTGGCATAAATAAAGCCCTTCTGCCTTCTAAGTTGTGGCAGGAAATATATTGTCTATCGAGATGCTCAGTCATCCAGGTCATGGTTGTCCCATAGGTGCTTTTTCAAAAAAGCAACTGGGCTTTTGTTTTTCCTTGAAGACGTTTCACTTCTCATCCAATAAGCTTCTTCAACTCATGAACTGAACAGTTCAGAACCAAAAAAAAAAAATATTGGATGAGAATGAAATGTCTTCAAGGAAAAGCAAAGTCCAGTTGCCTTTTGAAAACACATCTTTGGGAAAGGAGATATATTTAACCTCATTGTTTTGATTAGTGATGGTCAACTGGTGGGGATGTTACTTAGGGTTAGATGTCACCTACTCAAAAGATCAAAGTCTTCCCAGGCTACAAACTCCAAGGTTTGTAAGCAAAAAATGAAAGTGGGGTAGAGGAAAGACAGGTGGGATGGAATAGCTTCAAAATGAATACTCTTTGATGGCTGGAATCCTGATTAGGAAGCCTTCCATCTTCAACATTTTTGTTCTTCTATTTTTAACTACTAGATAGCTATGGAAGGGATCAGGAGGATACATATTTCAGTATGCAGAGAGTTCCTGTCAGAAATGGAGCAGATGAGATTTATAGCTGTTCTACTCAAGAGGAAGAAAGATCACTGCTAATTTTGGAAGCAGATGATGACACTTTCGGAAGATGGGCTAGCAAATTGGTGGTAGCCTTCAAAGGTCCATTGGCCAGCCTCCTCCATTGTCCTTCTGTGTTTTTTTCCCCAAAGGAGTATAAAGGATTCTTATTTTCTAGGGCAAAGTAGAAATCCCTGGCACTCAAGTTGAATTCCTGGAGAAAAGTATTTTTTAGAAATTTTAAACATGGTTTTAAATGAGCTGTGATGCATTTGTTCCAAGGCTGATTTATGAAAAGGCATCATAGCCCGTTTAAAGCCATTTGTTGAAGATCAGTTTGCTGTTCCTCACCATTAGACTCCCTGGATTAGATGTTTTAACCACAGTGAAATCAAGTGAAAACAATTCCTGGAAGATCTGGCTTCAGAAAGGAGAACCTTGCATGCCCCATCTAGAACTTCCTAGGTGTCATCTGTCACCTTCCACTACATTACCATTGTTGAATTCTGAAGCAGAAGCGATGGGAGGTATTCCTGCTAATTGCCACTTGTGAAAATATAATTATATTCTGTGTCAGATAATGTACTCTGGCATTTGCAACTAGCTAAGCACAGCCCATATGACCTTTCTTGTTGTCAATTCAGTGTTGAGCTGCATGGAGAAGCAAAGAATAATTGAGCCATGACAAAAATGAAACTATTTACAATAATTCATCGGGCTGCGGAAAACTGCTAGCAGCAAACTCTTCAGTTAGCAGAAGATGACTATATCCAGATTGTCACGAAGTGTTTTGCAATCTTCTCCTGTTTCCCTATTACATGCCATATAAACAAAATCAATGCACCTTAAGAAGTATCTGTAAGACTGGATCAAAGGATCTGGCTAGATAGAAAGCAGGAGTTTGTGAGTTCTAGTCCTGTCTTAGGCCTGAAAGCCATCTGGATGACTTTGAGTCAAGCACCAAGTGACTGTGAATTCTAGTCCTGCTTTAGGCATAAAAGCCAGCTTGACGGTTTTGGGTCAGTCATACTCCATCATTGGAGGTTTTAAAGAAAAGATTGGGCAGCAATTTGTCCAGAATGATATAGGGCCTCCTGCGTGAGCAGGGGGTTGAGCTAGATTTCAGAAAACTAGTAAATTTCTGAGAAACCAGAAAGACCAAATACATGAATCAGCAACACCACCGCTCCTTGTCAGCTGAGATGTTTCTTTCCCATGCTATGACTGTTTCCAGCTGGTCCCAGCTTACCTCCAAGTTAATAAATAGGCAATCTGTGGTCAGGCACTCATACCATCCATTGGTATATGGTTTTCAAAGCATGAGCAAGAATAGAAAGAAACCACTTCAGACAAGGCTACCAGGAGACTAATTGAAATCAGATGCATGCTGACTCAAGGTTGGTCTGTTTGCAGGGCTAGAGAACCGAGCCCCCCCCCCAATGGGACCCCCCTCTTTTTTTAGAAAGATTTAAGAGCATTTTTTTTCTTGCTGTCAGTATGGATAATCAGGAGGCCCTTGTAGCTATACAGCTGCTCTAAAAGCTGGAGGCATAACTACCAAATTCATATCAAGTTACTCAAAAGGCACTATTGTAGATTCTTTCGTCCTTTTCATATAGCTTTCCTTGGTATCTGTTCTGAAGCTTCAGCGGTGTGTTTTTCTTCGGTGTGGTTCTCATGTGGGGTGGGGTGAGGGACAGGAGGATTTGCATAGTGATTCAGAACTTCAGAAGCTCTGAATGAGTCTAGAAGCTCGAAATACATGACTAACTGGTAAAGTTCCAGATCTTGGAAAAGAGGCAACTGGAAGGAAATGAGTGATTTTTTCCATAATTGACTGATCCAGCTCAGTATTCAGGTCAAGAACATGATGATATATCTGCAAAATATGATGACAATTTTAGTCAAGTCAAAACTTCATCTGAGGGTTGAGCATGCCAAGTTCCATGGAAATAAGGTGAGCATTTTTTAAAGTCACATTTTCTTTTGATTTTTCTTTAAAGCATCTATAATTTAGAAAGGCCACACCTGGAATACACAGATGGACCACATCTGAGTAAGACCACATCTGGAATACTAGCATCCAATTTGGGTCACCACCTTACAAAAAAGATATTGAGACTTTGGAAAAAGTGCAGAGAAGAGCAACTAGGATGAATCAATGCCTGGAGACTAAAATATATGAAAAATGGTTGCAGGAAGTAGGTATGACTAGTCTAGAGAAAAGGACTAAGGGTGACATGATAGCACTATTCCATTATTTGAGGGGCTGCCACAAGGAAGAGGGGGGTCAACTTATTTTCCAAAGCACCAAAATGCAAGACAAAAATCAATGGATGGGAACTAATCAAGGAGAGGAGCAATCTGAAATTAAGGAGAAACTTCCTAACAGTGAAAACAATTAATCAGTGGAACAGCTTGCCTTCTTGTGAGTGCTTCATCATTGGAGGTGAGGGAAGTTAGCCCAGAGAAAGAAATATTAAAAAGGGCAGAAAAATATATTTTTCCTCAAAAGGACTTTTTAAAACCAAACCTGGCCCCAAATCTATCTCTCTGCCCCAAGCAAGACTTTAGCCCCATACAAATGCAGATGTAAAACCATCAGAAAGTTGGAGCCAGAGCAATCAAGAAGACAAAAGAGAAGATCTGCATACCCCACCCAAACTCTAGGAGTCATTAGCCCCATCACCTGGGAAGCAGGATATGATAATAGAATTAAACCACAGATATCAAGGCCTAGACAAACATTCAGAAACAGCCTCAAGGTTCATGCCACAGGAACAGGAAACTATTCCAAACAAAAGGCTAGAGGGGGTATAAAAGCCTACTACACCATGTGCTCAGCCCTTCTCTCCTCTGCACTTTCCTGAAGAACCATCTTTCTGCAATAAACTGTAACCTTCTTCCCAAAGCAGTCGCCATGTTTGCTTATTTATTCCCAGCTTGGATGAACCAGGATGAAGACTTTACTTCTAACAGAGGTTTTTAAGAAGAGACTGGACAGCCATTTGTCTCAAATTGTATTGAGCAGGGGCTGTTCTAAAAGACCTCCAAGGCCCCTTCCATCTCTATTCTGATGGATTTCATTGTTTTGGATAGACTGGGTGTTAGCAATTCATAACACCAGAGCTACTAAGCTTTTGTGATGCTAGGGGCAGAATTATTGGTCTTTCATGTAATATCAGTCAATAGACCAGATCAGCAAATTATTCTAGGTCACAACACATCATTGCACTATTTCTAAGGAGACAGAGAAGGTTTTAAAAAAAAGTTGCCATCACAAAATGAACCGTACATCTAATTATTATTTATTTTCTCTTCAACTCCAGTTTCCTGTGATGGGGCAACCAGTGGTGCTCTCCTTGCAAAGTTCACTCTGAGAAGAGATCTGTTGAACGTCAGTCTCAGGATCCCCCCTGCTTACTTTTCCCTAATGTCATTTTACATGCAAGATAAAGATGCTTTGCTTTGGCTACTTTAGATGCTGGTTACAGAGAGGTTGACGTCAGACCACCTTACTTCAGGTGCAATTATAGGATTTGACAATTTCAGAATATTTCTAACTCAGGGTTGAACTTTGGTATCCTTGATACTCTCTGAGCTGCTTTCTTGTAGACATTTCATTACCCAAACTAGACAACAACATCAGCGCACATGGTGCTATATATTGTGTGTGTGTGTGTGTGTGTGTGTGTGTGTGTGTATATATATATATATATATATATATATATATATATATATATATATATATATATATGTGGTGTACATTGTATTACATATGCAATTTGGTTGGGAGAGAATAGGCACACACTCAAAAGCAATTATCCTGAAGAACATTAAGCAATAGCAGTGGCAACCAAAGCCTTGCAAAGAATTTAATAATTCTGAAATCCTTAGAAATCAATACAGATGCCAAGGCTGATGCCATCAAGTCAATACTCTATCAACTCTTACCCATCACATCGATTAGGTCTTATTGGTGCAAATCATCCAAAATCACTTTTCATGAGATGGGTGGCCATATAAATTTGATTTATAAATAAATAACAGATACACCTTCTGCAGGATGGCCTGTCCCAATCCCACTCTTCCAGTGATGTATCCATCATTGTAATAATCAAGTTCATCCATCTTGCTGCTGGTCACCCTCTTAATAATAATAATAATAATAATAATAATAATAATAATAATAATAATAATAATAATTATAGGGTTTTGTTCTTCCTGAGGAAGAGGTGCCTGGTTTCCAAATGAGAACAGTTGTATATCTCTGCTGGATTCCTTCACTGCCAACTCCCCCTGGTTTGCCTCTACATCCAGCCTTACCAGAAGTAATTCAGAAGGTAGAGGCAAACCAGGGGGAATTGGCAGTGAAAGAATCCAGTAGAGATATACAAATGTTCTCATTTGGAAACCAGGCAACTCTTCCTCAGGAAGAACAAAACCCTCTAACTAAAGAAATAAAAGAATTGAAACAAAGAATCATTGAGCATCTAGAACAGCACAAAAACAACAGAATAAGGCTGCCTGCATTGAAGCTTGTTCCAAAGAAACAGCTAGCACAAGCATTAAAAGATGCAAATACTGCAATATCAAGTATAAGCACCAATTCACTGCAAGAAACAAACCAACTAAAGTACAGCACAGCTGCAGTTATACAGAATACCTGGTATGCAAAATCAAAAAAAAAAAACCCCCAAAAAAAAAAAAAAGGGGGTGGGGGGAAAGAAGAAAAAAAAACAGTGCACCAGAAAAATGGACGGTTAGACTAGAAAATAAGATCAGCAAGTTAAGATCACATGAAGCAAGCTAGAACAGATGAAAGAAAAGAAGCTGAAGAACAAGAAGACCAAAGAATACCTAATCAAGAAATACCACTTAGAAACAAGGAAGATCAAGGAAGCACTGGAAATAATAAAGCAACAAATAACAGCTATAGCCAGGAAAATCAGTAGATTTGAAGCTCGAATTGCAAACTATAGGCAGAACCTCCAATTTCAATCCAATCAGAAACGTTTCTACCAATCCATCAATGGAGAAACTGCAAGGAATCAGTCAGGACCTGACAAGGAAGAAACAGTGCAAGTCTGGAAGCAGATATGGGATAACCCAAAGAAATACAACAAGGATGCAGCTTGGTTAAAAGAGGTGGATGCAAATAAAACAGAAGTTGAAATGAAAGAACTAGTAATAACAACAAAAATGGTAGAAAAAAGAACAAAGAAAATCAAAAATTGGTCAGCACCAGGTGAAGATGAACTGCATGGGTTTTGGTTGAAACATCTAACTGTTATACACCCACTCATTGCCAAACAGTTCAACAATATACTACAAGGAGGAGAAATTGAAAAGTGGCTAACAACTGGGAAAACCTACCTAATAATGAAAAATCCAGAAAAAGGGGCAACACCAGGTAACTACAGGCCAATTACCTGCTTACCAACAACTTTCAAATTACTAACTGGTGTAGTAGCTGATGCAGTACAACAGCATCTAGGTTGAAAACATCTCTTTCCACCTGAGCAGAAAGGAAAACTGCCCCCAATAGCAGAGGAACAAAAAGAATCAACTCCTAATTATGACAAAATGATCTTGGAAAACTGCAAGAGAAGGAAGACAACCTGAATGTGGCATGGATTGACTACAAAAAGGCATTTGACTCTCTGCCACATGATTGGATAATAAAGTGCCTAGAAATAACAGGAGTCAGTAGAAACATCAGAAAATTTGTGCAAAGATCGATGGCACAATGGAAGACACAGTTGCAGATCAATGGTGAGAAGCTGGGAGAGGTTAATATCAAGAGAGGAATATTTCAAGGAGATTCATTATCACCATTACTATTGTTATTGCACTG
Source organism: Crotalus tigris (assembly GCF_016545835.1). Lineage (NCBI taxonomy): Eukaryota > Metazoa > Chordata > Lepidosauria > Squamata > Viperidae > Crotalus > Crotalus tigris. The sequence continues at coordinate 847,122 of NW_024096548.1, forward strand.
TTTCCTCTGTCAACAATACTGAATAACTCAGGACATGGCTATCAAACATCAAAAACATCTGCCAGACTATCCCACCTCCTTATATGGATGATCTGAAGCTGTATGGAAAAACATCATCTGAAATAGAATCGCTGCTCAACACTGTCCGTATATATAGCCAAGATATTGTAATGGAGTTTGGCTTGGACAAATGTGCCACACTTACTATCAAACAAGGAAAAATAGTGAAAACTGAAGGAATCAAGATGCCCCACGAAAATAACATTAAGAGTCTGGATGAGGAAGAGTACTACAAATATTGGGTATCCTTCAAGCTGACAACCATCAAGCACATGAAAGTCAAGAAAAAGATTAGAGATGAATACACAAGATGAGTGAAGAAGATCTTAAAATACAAACTCAAGGAGGACATACCATAAGGCAATCAACGCCTGGGCAATCCCAGTCATTAGGTACACAGCTGGAATAAGTGGACTGGACTCAAGCAGAACTAAAGCAATGCGATAGGCCACTCACAACACCAGCACACAAGCACATCCACAGCAACAGCACCAACACACAGAGCAGACCAGAAAAAATAATGACAATGAATCATGCCCTTCATCCACGCAGTGACATTGATAGACTTTATCTACCAAGGCAAATAGGTGGGCGTGGAATGCTACAAGTACATCAGATGGTTGAAGAAGAAAAAATGGCTTTGGAAGAATATCTGAAGAACAATGATGAAGATGCACTGAAATTAGTATATCAGGAAGGCTTACTAACTACTGGAGAGACCAAACTGGCCTACAAGAAAGACCAAATGAAGAACAGAATAGAGGCATGGGAAGACAAAGCACTACATGGCCAATACATGAAAAAAAATAGCTGGGAAAGCAGATAATAATAAAACCTGGCAATGGCTAAGAGCAGGAAAATTGAAGAAAGAGACCGAGGGACTAATTCTGGCTGCACAAGACCAAGCCTTAAGGACAAATGCATACAAAGTCAAAATTGAGAAGACAGCAACAGACAGTAAGTGCCGCCTATGCAAAGAAGCTGAAGAAACAGTGGACACTTGGTAAGCTGTTGCAAGAAGATTGCACAAAACTGATTAAAGCAGCGGCATGACAAAGTAGCAACAATGGTACATTGGAAGATCTGCCAAAAATATCATTTGCCTGTAAGCAAAAACTGGTGGGATCATAAAATAGAGAAAGTCATAGAAAATGATTAAAATTAAACTGCTCTGGGACTTCAGAATTCAAACAGACAAGCACCTGCAACATAACACCCCAGACTTAACAATTGTCGATAAGAAAGACAAAAAAGTCTGGATAGTGGACGTGGCAGTGCCTGGAGATAGCAGAATAGAAGAGAAAGAACTGGAGAAGATAACAAAATACAAAGACCTACAAATAGAAATAGAAAGACTGTGGCAAAAGCAAGCAAGGGTAGTACCAATAGTAATAGGCTCCTTGGGTGCAATCCCAAAACAACTGGAGCACCACTTGAACACCATTGGCATTGACAAATTTGCTATAGTCAATTGCAAAAGGCGGCCTTATTAGGAACTGCTTCCATCCTGCGACGATATCTGTAATACCATCAAACATCCACATCTGCCTATCCCAGGTCCTGGGTAAGGACTCGATAGGTAGACAAAATGCCAAATCCAGTCTGAACATCTGGCTGACTGTGCGATAATCGATAATAATAATAATAATAATAATAATAATAATAATAATAATAATAAATAATAATAATAATCCCCCAGTGAGGCACTACCTTGACGTGGTTGTGGGGCTTGTGTACTCTGAGGAAGATGAGAGCTATGCCAGAGGTTCAACCATACTGGACAGGTCTCATCAGAGGAGTCAGACAAAGAGTGTCTCTCCCATAAAAAATATGGTGAGACGTAAATTTCAGAATGCCATACCGGCTCGGACGTCGCCCGGGTTAACAAGGTCCGCACTAGATATTGGAGTTCCTGGATATCTGGTGAAAAATGGGTTACAGGACTCAGGACTGTTGGCTGAGCAACCAGGGCCAGCAGCTGCAGAACTACTGGAAGAAAAGGTGTTTACCCGTCGCAGATACACAGTGATGGAAAACAAAGAAATAATGATCTGTTACTACAGATCAAGTCCAACAAGACGAGGATATCTAAAACGAATGCACGAATTCTGGAAAGAACAACATCCAGAATCAGAAATAGCAACAATGGTGCATTGGAAGATCTGCAAAAAATATCATTTGCCTGTAAGCAAAAACTGGTGGGATCATAAAATAGAGAAAGTCATAGAAAATGATAAAATTAAACTGCTCTGGGACTTCAGAATTCAAACAGACAAGCACCTGCAACATAACACCCCAGACTTAACAATTGTCGATAAGAAAGACAAAAAAGTCTGGATAGTGGACGTGGCAGTGCCTGGAGATAGCAGAATAGAAGAGAAAGAACTGGAGAAGATAACAAAATACAAAGACCTACAAATAGAAATAGAAAGACTGTGGCAAAAGCAAGCAAGGGTAGTACCAATAGTAATAGGCTCCTTGGGTGCAATCCCAAAACAACTGGAGCACCACTTGAACACCATTGGCATTGACAGATTTGCTATTAGTCAATTGCAAAAGGCGGCCTTATTAGGAACTGCTTCCATCCTGCGACGATACCTGTAATACCATCAAACATCCACATCTGCCTATCCCAGGTCCTGGGTAAGGACTCGATAGGTAGACAAAATGCCAAATCCAGTCTGAACATCTGGCTGACTGTGCGATGAATAATAATAATAATAATAATAATAATAATAATAATAATAATAATAATAATAATAATAATAATAATGTTGGAAGGAACCTTGGAGGTCATCGGGTCCAACCCCCTGCTCAGGCAGGCAGGAAACTCTACACCATTTCGGACAAATGGCTGTCCAGGCTCTTCTTAAAAACTTCCAGTGTTGGAGCATTCACCGCTTCTGGAGGCAGGTTGTTCCATTGGTTAATTGTTCTAACTGTCAGGAAGTTTCTCCTTAGTTCTAGATTGCTTCTCTCCTTAATTATTTTCCATCTGTTGCTTCTTTTCCTGCCCTCAGGTGCTTTGGAGAATAGCCTGACTCCCTCTTCTTTGTGGCAGCCCCTGAGATATTGGAACACTGCTATCATGTCCCCTCTCATCCTTCTCTTCGTTAAACTAGACATACCCAATTCCAGCAACCGTTCTTATATGTTTTAGCCTCCAGTCCCCTAATCATCTTTGTTGCTCTTCTCTGTACTCTTTCTAGAGTCTCAGCATCTTTTTTACATCGTGGTGACCAAACTGGATACAGTATTCCAAGTGTGGCCTTACCAAGGCATTGTAAAGTGGTGTTAATACTTCGCGTGATCTTGATTCTATCCCTCTGTTAATGCAGCCCAGCTCTGAGTTGGCTTTTTTGGCAGCTGCAGCACACTGCTGGCTCATATTTAAGTATTTCTCCACTAGGACTCCAAGATCCCTCTCACAGTTACTACTATTGAGCAAGGTACCCCCTATACTATACGTGTACATTTGGTTTTTCTTGCCTAAATGTAGAACCTTACTTTTTTCACCATTGAATTTCATTTTGTTAGATAGCGCCTAGGGTTCAAGTCTGTCCAGGTCCTCCTGTATCTTAAACCTGTCTTCTGGAGTATTGGCTATTCCTGCCAGCTTGGTAGGAATATCAGCCCTCTACTCTTCCATTTTTTTAATGGTTTGGATGAGCAGATGGAGAGAAAGTTCATCAGATTTGCAGAGGACACAAATTGGGTCAATTAAAAATATTTTGTCCGATTAGACTGTAGGTTGAAAAAAATTTTTTTAAGAGAGACAAATGCAAAATTCTTTTCTTTTGAAATGAAAATCAAATGTCAAATACATGGGGTGGAACATTCCTGGTTTGGTAATAGTCCTTGTAAAGAAAAAAATATTGAACAATAGTTCTACTTTATTTTGAAATTCTGAACCAAGTTTTGGCCATGGCCCCTTTAGAAGGAGTGAGAAAAATTGGAGCACGGGCAAAGAAGGGTGATCAGGGCATTAGAAATCAAGTTGTGTGAAAAGAGATTGAATGGAAAAGCCATGTTTAGCCTTGACAGGACTGAGAGGGAATATGACACCACTCTTCAAATCTGAAAGAATGTCACCCAGAACTTAGGACATCATCTATCTTGGCCCAGTCTGAAAGAAATAGAATAAGTAGTATAGTACTTTTTATAATATATGAAATGTAAAAATATTGGGATGGTGTATGTGAATGAAAAGTTTGGATATTTAAAGGTAATTAATTTTGAGAAAATTATGACTGATAAGAATGGTTTGAATTCTGAGGGGAAAACAAGCTTAAATAAGAATCTTGAAAACAGGACACATAGTGATTTAAAGATGACTTTTACAATATAATTGAAACATAAGCCGATCAGAAAAGATGTTATATGTTGATGTTATTGTTATTTGTGCAAACACAATGTTTATATCCAACCTTGTATGTGATGAGAGTTGGACACCCCCTCCCCAGCCCAACTAAGAAATAATCTAGGAACACCCCAACTAAACTGGGTCAACAGCAGCCTGAGGCTAAAACAGCAAACACTTGACACACACAATGAGGAACCAGCTAGCAGCAATCAGGACACAACAATAAAAGTAATTAACACCTTTTAGGCAAGAAAAAGGAACTAACAATAGTCACAAACCAGCAAATCAAGAAAGACAAATTTTAACTCACCAATTAGAAATGGTAAGTTTGTTACCAATCAGAAATGACAAGTTTGGAAACCACAAAAGGGTATAAAAACCCCTGTTTAAAGATCACTCTGTCTAGCTAGCCGGGGACTCGAGCTGAATTGTCACTCAACGCTGATCCTCGAAATAAAACCTCTTTCTGGTAGCTGGCTTCACGATCTATTTCTTCTGCACTGCGCTGTCAAGGAGAATCCCGGCTGGAAGAACCGAACGGGGGAATTCCTCCCAACAATCTGGCGACCACGAAGGGACTTCCAGCTCACCCAGCCACCGGACCGGGCCCGGAAGAGTCATCACCCAGCCGGCAGCGGACACTTTGATCCGTGGGGAAGCCTCCTCGGACCCTGCCCGGTCGGCATCGGGTAGTAAAGGGAGTTTTTGAGTCTTACGCTCGAACAGCTACCAGGAAAGAGGGTAAGTGCCACCAAATTTAAATCTATTAGGTTAAAGGGTCTGGGGGAATGAAAGGAAGAATGCATGAGTGTGTATGTGAGGCATCCTCCTCTTAGAATCAGCTGGAGCTCGCTCCCTCCGTGTGCCCTCTAGCCGCACCCCGACCTGCTGCTAGCTCTAGTAGAGCCGTGACCGGTGGAATTCGGGAAAGCAAGGGGGGGGCACCGGAGCGTGAGACCTTCTGGTGAGAGAGGAGGACCGAGCGGGCAGAGAAAGAGAGAGAAAACTCTATTCTGGGCAAGCCAGGACCCCTTCTGCCAGTAAATATTAAAGCAGTAGCCCCGAGCAGAGGTGGCCGCTCACCTCCGAGAATCTGTATTGGGAAAGAAGTCTCGCAAGGAGACTTCGACTGTGTATTGGGAAAGAAGTCTCGCAAGGAGACTTCGACTGTGTATTGGGAAAGAAGTCTCGCAAGGAGACTTCGACTGTGTATTGGGAAAGAAGTCTCGCAAGGAGACTTCGACTGTGTATTGGGAAAGAAGTCTCGCAAGGAGACTTCGACTGTATTAGGAGAAAGAAGTCTCGCAAGGAGACTTCGACTGTATTAGGAGAAAGAAGTCTCGCAAGGAGACTTCGACTGTTAGTGCCCTTTAACATTGAAAGGAAAATCCCGTTATAAAAGAATGGGGAGTTCCAATTCAAGGGCTGAAGTGGGTTTAAAACCCCGTTATAAAAGGTTGGGGAGTTCCAATTCAAGGGCCGAAGTGGGTTTCACAGTTGAGAGCTTGCTCGAAGCCTGGGACAGGAATCAGCTTCCTGTCTAGGCTGGAATGAAGAAGAAGCGATTAGGGGAATTATGTAGGAAATGGGCTTTGCTTAAAGATGACCGCAGGAGACAAATTTGGCCCGAAGGTGGCACCCTAGAAATCAGAATACTAAAAGAACTTAGGTCAAGGATAGAGCCAACCCAACTACCGTACTGGTATTGCTGGGTCGAACTATCCAGACAGAGGACCCCGACCCAAGTCAACTTGGACCCCCAGCCTCCCTTAGATAACCCTGAACCGACCTTCATGGCCCCCTTGTTGAACAGGCCCATACCCGGGCGACCGAGGGGCCAGACAGGACACATTTTAACCCACACCCCTTTCTCCCCGTCCGATTTGGTTGTTTGGAAAAAGGATATTGCCACCTTTCGTGCGGATCCTCAAACCATTATAGAGACCATAAAGTCTATTGTAGACACTCACAATTGGATTTTGCTGCTTCGGGTCTTTCCTAGACGCAGAAAGGATCTGTTTAATTGGCAGAACCTGGAAAGCATGGGGGTTGGCCCGAGCACAGAACCTTTTGTTAGGGAAAAGGGAGAGAATGTGTGAAAATGAAATGGAATGAGTGAATGAAAGAATTGGATTTGGGCAACTAGCTGGTAAGGCCCTGTAAGCAATGCAAAGTTAGGAAAGAAGTCTCACAAGGAGACTTCGACTGTGTAGTGTATGAAAGAAAGACTTTGCTTAGGGCCTTGCTGGGAAACCAATTTGGCTAAATAAAGGTACTTAAAAGGGAAAATAAGAAATAGTGATTCTCTCTGTCTCTGTCTCTCTCTCTGTCTCTCTCTCTCTCTCTCTCTTCTCTATGCAACCACGTGGTATGTTTAAAATATGTGCCTTCCCTAACTTGAGTTATCTGAAATTTATGGTGGGAATGACTAGGATGTGTAAAACTAAGACTTCTGTTCGCTTGTCTTTGTGTATATGTTTGTCAAAGTCTGTGCGTGAGAGGTAAATGTGACTGTTAACTGTTTCAAATCCAAAGAAAAAAAGAATTTTAAATTCTGCTAGAAATTATGCTTAAAAATAAGCCACAAAAAGGAAATACCTCACTCTGTTTGTCTGGCCAACAAACAGAGTGAAGAAAAAGAATGGTGTTTGTTTGTTTGTTTGTTTTCCTCTTTCTCTCTGTGTACGCTCAAGAACAGCCTTAAGTTACCAGGAGGGATTGTTTTTAGTTTATCTGTTGGAAAAGTTTCACTTGCATTTACTGTATGTGTTTTATCTTTCCTTTTCCTGAAAAATGTGTGTCTATTTACAAGAGCCTTTTGAAACTCAAGTCTGCTTGTGTGGGGAAATAATTTTTTAAAGTTACTTTTCTTATCCTATCACTTACTGGTGAAACTACTATGAAGCTTTCTGAAACATAAGCATTTCTCAATCTCTAAAATGATGTGGTCTATTTTAGAATAAATGTTCTCCTACCTCTGGAAAGTTGCACACCTTAAAATATTAGGCTTTTAAAATTATTTGGAGTTTTCAGCATTTTCAAACTGCCTGCAAGTTACCCCCCTTCCAATTCTTTTCCTGCCCTTTGTTCTCCATACCTTTTGTCTGCCTCTCCTGGTAGACTCCGCCCAGAAAGCGGGGGGGGGGGAGACCTTGTTCTTGTATCTTTCAGCCCTGAAACCCTCTCGCAAGCCTTTGGAAGCAGAACACACAGACCCAGATGCTGCCTCCATCCGTGTGAGCCATGGAATTGAGTTTTGAATCCAGCCATCCACTAAAAAGCCACCATGCAATCTAAGTGGGGAACATCTTCCCAAGTCCTACCATTTACCCAGATGCCTGTGAGAGCTGCAGAAGGGAGGTGGTGCCATGTGAAGCCTCAGAAGAGAAAATTAGACTGTGGGGGGAGGGCGGAAACTCATTGTAAACTTTTCTTTCTTGCCCCATTTGTATTGTAACAAGCCAGTTGAATGTATTAATGGAGAGATGGCATTTAGGAATAGGTCGTAGAACAAGTACTGAACACCTTGGACTTCTATCTGGTGGGAGGGAAAACTTTTCCAGAATGTTTGTATTGCCTGTTTTGTAGAAATAGCTGCATATGCACACATACACCATTCACACCATTCAGAGTCTATTCCCTCCACCTACCTTCAGTAAAGTTCCCCAGGCTGATTTTTGCTCTATTGCACCAAAGCTTTGTGGGACCAACTTCCAACAGATTCCAAGGGGTAGGGAACTAGGCCCCCTCAGGTGATTTGCAATTCATATGCCCTGACTAAGGAAACAACAGGAAAAATCACAAACTTCAGCCCTGAATATCTTGCACTGGTGAGCCCAGATTGGGATTCCTAGAGCTCAGTATGTGCAATTTAAAGAAAAATTTAATAGCCTGGCATATTGGACATTACAAACCTGGATGCACTGAATTAAGAGCTAAGGCAGGAAACAACCCCTAAAAACGGGCAACCATGTACTAAGGAAAACCATGGCTGTGAAGAATTTTGGAGGGTATGCAAACCTGACTGGAAGCTAAAGGTGACATCCAACATTTAAGAGAACTAGCACAAAACATTGGGCACAACCAGTCATCCTGGAACCTTTCCTGGCTCTTTTCATGGTTACCAGACTCCCATTGGTTGAAAATTCTCATTGTTAGTATAATCACAGTCGCAATAGGTGGAACCCTCCTTTGTTGCCTATGCCAATTAGCACCTTTAGGGTTAAAATGCCTAAAGGTCTGCACAACTCCCATCAGAAGCAAGGGACAGAGTAAGAAAACATCTCTCATGATGTGCCAAATTGATCACCACTACCGTATATATGAACCAGTTGGGCTAATCACTGATACATCAGTAATAGCCCAAAATGGGGGAATTGATGAGAGTTGGACACCCCCTCCCCAGCCCAACTAAGAAATAATCTAGGAACACCCCAACTAAACTGGGTCAACAGCAGCCTGAGGCTAAAACAGCAAACAATTGACACACACAATGAGGAACCAGCTAGCAGCAATCAGGACACAACAATAAAAGTAATTAACACCTTTTAGGCAAGAAAAAGGAACTAACAATAGTCACAAACCAGCAAATCAAGAAAGACAAATTTTAACTCACCAATTAGAAATGGTAAGTTTGTTACCAATAAGAAATGACAAGTTTGGAAACCACAAAAGGGTATAAAAACCCCTGTTTAAAGATCACTCTGTCTAGCTAGCCGGGGACTCGAGCTGAATTGTCACTCAACGCTGATCCTCGAAATAAAACCTCTTTCTGGTAGCTGGCTTCACGATCTATTTCTTCTGCACTGCGCTGTCAAGGAGAATCCCTGCTGGAAGAACCGAACGGGGGAATTCCTCCCAACATATGTATCAAAAGTATTAAGAATTATATTTGTTTAAGGTTAACAAAGGAGAATACTATTGGAAGAAGAAAAGATCAAGGAAATATATCATTAACTAATATATTGATTATGAAATTATAGAAATTATTATTGATTACTTTTAAATATGTGAACCCAGACAACACGCTGTTTACTAAGCACTAAAGATTGCTATTGTAAAAAAATCAATAAAATTTTTTTTTTAAAGGAAATTTTGTTGCATTCAGTTCTCAAAAAAAAAATACCATTAGCATATACCTACATACGCACACATATATGACAGAAAGAAGCATCACAGTCTGGTTCGAATGTATACATATACATGGCAGAAAAAAAAGAGAATCCTGTAAATTTAAGAGACAGATGGCATAAGGAACAAAGCTGTTATAGAATCTGGTAATCCTGCTATAAATATTTCGAAACCTCCTCCCAGAGGGGAGCAACAGAAACAGACCGTGAAGTGGGTGTGTGGAGTCTCTAACAATACTACTTGTTTAAAACCGTTTAAAACCATTTAACTAAAATGCCTTGGAAATTGATATTAGATATTGGCTAACCTTTGCAAAGGTATTTTTTAGGCATACTCTAAAAGTGACAGAAACAGCTTAGTTGCCTCTTTCTACCATACAAATGTATAAAATACATCCAACATTCTCTGAAGAACAGTATTATATGTTTTGTGGGTTTTATGCTGCAGTAGAGAAGAATAACATCTTCAATATATTCTAAATGATTAGAGAGTCTATTGAATATAGATACTTCTGGTCCTTTGTAGCCTATTTTTTTTAGGTGTATGACTTTGCAAGTATGATGAATTTAACAACTTGACATCTTGCATATCTTATCCTCTGTTCTAAGCATTTGTTTGTAGGAGATATTTTGCAATCTCCTGGGATCGCCTCCTATTCTTAGACAGTCACTCAAGGTCTCCTTCATCAGCCTTACAAATTAAGGCTGCTTTTAGAGACATCTAAATCTCACCCCTATAACAATGCAGATTGCTGCTTTTGGGGGGGGGGGAGGCAGCAAGAAAGAGTGTCTGATCATTTTTAAGCTTACAAGGCTCCAGTTGCTACTAAATCTGCTGCTGTAATTTATAACCCTCTGTTGTTTGTATCTTCTCCTGGTAATCTTCTCTGGGCTGTCTCAAATGGTGATATATGGGAATCAATTATGGAGTGAAGTAGAAGAGATAACAAAACCTGGGGAAAAAAATGCATCATCTGAGACAGGGAGGTGAATTTTCTGGAACCTCACTAGCAAACAACAACGGTGCCACCAAAGAATCTAAGTAAAAGAACCAGGAAAGGGAAATTTAAAGCATAAAGATAAGTCAATATTATCTAAAAAGCCATATTTTCTCAACACGTTAAGACACTGAGGCTCAGAATTTTAGCATCAGGCTTCCCTAATAACTTTACAGGAAGTCCCTTTGAAGCCATAAAAGTTATTGGATGGATCAAGAAAATTGCTGCTTTTTAGCCTAAGTTACCTTGCAGGGTTGCTGTGCTATAAAGATAAAATAAGGAAAAGGTTCCCTCCTTGGAGAAGGGAAATGTTATTTATATTGTAATTCTTATTTATCTTCAAATGTTGCAATAAATACCCCTGCGGTTCTTCTGTGTTCAATACCTAACTTAAAAGCTCCAATTCCAATTTTCAAAGAGAAGAGACATCCACTGAAAGTGACTGGTGGAAGATTTTAGGATGTCAAAAGATGGGACTATTTTAATGGCAATAACTGATATATGTCCAGCAAAAGATCAAACAAGCTACCATGGAGAACAGACTACTAACCTGATTTGACCTTCAATCTGATGAAGGATGGCTTCTTCGTACCACGGTCTGAATCAACGGCCTGTAAATAATCTTACATTTGTTGTTCATTGTGGTTTTGGGGCAGTGGTGGGATTCAGCCAGTTTGCACCAGTTCAGCAGAACCGGTAGCTGATTTTTTTGTTGCCCAGGCTCAGAATGGACTTCTGGAAGTGGCATCCATGCAGAGAACCAGTTGTTCACATATTTGAATCCCACCACTGTTTTGGGGTATGTATGTGAGAAGGCAACTTAAAAGCATTTAACAATCAGTCAAGAGTTCTATAAAACACCAGCTCTTTATTTTAACTAGATTATTTTCATTAGCTTGCTATACATTCCCCACCAGCTGTGTCTTTCTACTCATGCACTAATTTCTGATAGCAATTTTCCCCCAACTAGTCTCTTTGAGCCGCTACACTTAATCTTCCATCAGGTTCCTCATTTAATGCTATGTAATTTATTTCCCAAATAGTGAGTTGGCTTAGAGGAAAGAGGGGCTGGGGGAAGTAAAAAAAAGTCCAGTGTAACCATTAGGAATTGTGTTATTACAATAGCCAATAAATTCAAGGTAGAGAAAAGTAAGGTTTTCCATTTAGACAAGAAAAACCAAATGCACAAGTATAGAATAGGGGGATACCTGGCTCAACAGTAGTAATTGCAAGAAGGATCTTGGAGTCGAAGTGGACAGTCCTTTGAATATGAGTCAGCAGTGTGCAGCAGCTGCCAAAAAAGCCAACTTGGTCCTAGGCTGCATTAATAGAGGGACAAAATCAAGATCACCTGAAGTCACCACTTTATAATGCTTGGGTAAAACCACAATAGGAATATTGCATCCACTTTTGGTTGCCACAATATAAAAAAAAAAGATGTTGGGAATCTAGAAAGAGTGCAGAGAAGAGCAACAAAGATGATTAGGGGACTGAAGGCTAAAACAAAAAAAGAACAGTTGCAGGAGTTGGGTGTGTCTAGTTTAATGAAAAGGAGGATGAGGGGTAACAAGATAGCAGAATTCCAATATTTAAGGGGCTGCCACAAAGAAAAAGGAGTCAAGCTATTCTCCAAAGCACCTCAGGGCAGGACAAGAAGCAATGAAGGGAAACTAATCCAGCCTAGAATTAAGGAGCAATTTCCTGAAAGTTAGAAACAATTAAGTAGCCTGCAGTCTTTCTGGGTGCTCCAACACTGGAGGTTTTTAAGAAGAGATTGGACAAGTGTTTGCCTGAAATGGTATAGGGCAGGGATGTCAAACTCAATTTCATTGAGGGCCGCATCAGCCTTGTGGTTGCTCTTGGCGTGCTGGGTGGGTGTGGCCAAGGTTGGTGCTGCCAACTGGTGGGTGTGGATGGAGTAGGTGTAGCCTACTGGGTGGGCATGGCCAGCTCTACATTGTTCGCATCAAGGGTGCCTGTGGGGGCCTGGTCAGGAGTGGGATAGATCTGATGGTCTCTGGCAGAAGGGGGTGGGACCGGGGCATGCACCAAGGCATGGTGCTTCATTCCTCACAAAGGGTGACACCTCCCCAGCATGCACCCAGGGGGCGGGGCCGCCACGGCAGGGGCTGGTTCCTCGCTGTTTCTAGACTGCCTTGTGGTGCTAAAACTCAATGCATTTCAGCATAGATGGCCACCACAAAATTGTACATTGGCTCCTGGCTGGCCTGGTCCAGGACCAAGGCAGTGGGGGCCGTTCCCTGACTGTTTCCAGGATGGCTTCGTGGGCCGCATGAAATCACTTCATGGGCCGCATCCGGCCCCCAGGCCTTGTGTTTGACATATCTGGTATAGGGTCTCCTGCTTGAGCATGGAGTTAGAATATAAGACCTCCAAAGACCCTTCCAACTCTATTATTCTATTGTTCTGTTATTCAACTAGCTGTTAGCTGTTTGGTCCCATCTAAATCTCTATAACCTCCAGGCACAGGTTCAAGACTTCCATGGCCTCACCAGCTTGGCCCAAGTAATGTACAGCTGATTGTGCAGTGATGCCTCAACCTAAAATGAGATACGATCAAGTTTATGTAGATGTTGAATGACACCTGTGACTTTACATACCCCAAAACTGAAGATGGCTTTCAAAACAGATCACAGTAGCCCTGCTATTCCTGAAGCCTAGATTAGATTTACCCAACCTGGGAGCCCTCCAGACATATGGATTCATAGAGTTCTCAGCAATGCCCTGCTACATGTGAATTCTAGAAGATGAAAGTACAGGTAGTCCTCAACTTTCAACCGTCATTGAGCATGCAATCATGGTCATAAGTCCTGCGGACTGTTAAGTGGGTCATGTGACTGCTTCCGATTTGATGACCCTTTTTGCAGTGGTCATAAAGCAAACCTATAAATAAATGCCACAGTTGTTAAGCAAACCCATTGTTTGCCATGAGCCTTTTTTTTTTTTTTGCTAGAAATTAGAAGTAAATGCCCACTTGTGGCAAAAATGTAAATTGTGATCACTCCAATCTTCTGTAAATGCAGGCCAGCTGCTGAGTACCCAAAATACGGTCATGTGATCATGGGGAGTGGGACACCTGTTGGAACTCTGGTAGTGGGTTGTAAGTAACTTGAAGGGGGAGTCTCTTGCAACTTCAAACAGTCACTAAGTGAGTGGTCATATGTTGAGGACTACTTGTACATATCTGGAAAGCATCCAGGTTAAAAAACCTTGGCACAAGCCTTTATTCATACATCTGGACATAGTCCAACAGGATTTTATGCTTCCCAAGTATCCTGAAATGAGTAAGAATTACTTTGTTGTTGTTAGTTGCCAAGTCATGTCCGATCCATTACGACCCCATGGACAACGTTCCTCCAGGCCTTCCTGTCCTCTACCATCTTCTGGAATCCGTTTAAGCTCATGCCTACTGCTTTAGTGACTCCATCCAGCCACCTCATTCTCTGTCGTCCCCTTCTTCTATTGCCCTCAATCTTTCCCAGCATTAGGCTCTTCTCCAGTGAGTCCGTCCTTCTCATTAGGTGGCCAAAGTATTTGAGTTTCAACTTCAGGATCTGGCCTTCTAAAGAGCAGTCGGGGTTGATCTCTTCTAGGACTGACCGGTTTGAACGCCTTGCAGTCCATGGGACTTGCAGGAGTCTTCTCCAGCACCATAGTTCAAAGGCCTCAATTCTTTGGTGCTCAGCCTTTCTTATGGTCCAACTTTCACAGCCATACATTGCAACTGGGAAAACCATGGCCTGCTGGTGCTAATAGACAGGGCCAAGTTTGGTGCACGTGTACTTTCTGCCCAACCCTGTCTTCACAGAGCCAGGCAAGCAAGCTGTGAGAAATCACAGCAGGCAATTCCCCCCCCCCCCTTACTACTGAATGAATCCGTCTATCTATTATCCTGACACAATTGCTGTGTTCTGGGCACTTACCCCAGGAGATTAAATCTTTATGCACCAATGCGGAAAGACCCTATCTCCGTAATTTTTCATATCTGTAATTTTTTCAGCCGCTTTGGTTTAAGCCTGTTATAGCACATCTGTAATTTCAGGGCACATTTTCAAATGCTTTTCCTAGAAGACGGTTCTCTTTTGAACTGATGTGAAAATAAAAATAAGAGAGAGCTTCTTTTAAGCAAGAATTCTGGGCAAAAATGGAGTCAGAGTCAGCGAAGTCCCTCAGTTTAGGATTCTGAGCTTTGTTGTGCACAATGAGGAACATAAAACATCCCCAATTGGATGGTACTTGGTATTAAGGAAGGGCTAAATGTCTTCCTGATGCTGGTCCTCAGAACAATTTAACACAGTAGGCCAACTGTAAGGACCAATCTCTTCATTCTCTCCTTGTTATGAGGTTGAGGTCCATGAGCTTTCTGGGGTTGCAAACACAATGGTATTTGAACCATTACTTTCTAGATCAGAGATAAGCAATTTTGGTTGATCCTTTGCAGTGTTTCTCAATCTTGGCAACTTTACAATGTGTGGACTTCAACTCCCAAAATTCTCCAGCTAGCAATGCTAGCTGGAGAATTCTGGGAGTTGAAATCCACACATTGTAAAGTTGCCAAGGTTGAGAAACACTGCTTTAGAGCTACATTTTTAAATTTCTTGATATAGACTTGGGAATTCTCCCCAGATGTTATTCCTTTTCCTTCACCAGTTTGACTTTGTGTGATTTAAAAAAAGATCCTTGTCTTGATAGAAGAGACTATTTGTAGCTCAGGGTTGAAATGAGGGGTCCTTGGTGCTCTCTGGGTTTGGTTGTTTTCTTGCAGACATTTCATCACCCAACTAGGCAACATTGTCAGTGCTGGAAGG